>NC_063059.1:1854983-2044983 GCF_018812025.1 Megalobrama amblycephala | reverse complement strand
ACTCCCTCGTCACTGCCACGGCTCGTCTACCAGGAGACTCCGCTGGGCTCCATCGGAACTCTAGGTCGGCCTTCGGTGGTCGACGCCCAGCTGCTGACACGGACTTCCGGTGTTCCGGCGAAGCCTACAACCTGCACCTCTACGTCATCATCGGACTCCTCCCTTCCTCTGGCTTCCCCATCGCCCGCTCTCGCCACATCGTCGCCCCTGTCAGCCAGATCCCCGTCAATGCCTCAGTCCCGGGAGTCAGCGGCTGGTCTCCAGGCTTCCAGCGCTTCGGGTTCATCCTGGTCCGTCACCCTCTCTACTAAGCCGGTTCCTACCTGCACCACGGTTCCGCCTCCGTTGTCCGGACCCTGGAGTTCGCTCTACGCGTCACTCATGTTTCTACTCTGGCTCCTCCCACCTTCTGCTCCACCGTGGTCCATCGTGTCGCCGACGCCTCCACGCCATCACCAGTGGTCACCAGCTACACGTCCCCCACCTAAGCCTCCGCGTCTTCTCCACACCCTCTTCTGTCGTCATCACGGCGCGAGGACGCGCCTATCCGAGGGGGGGGGGGCGTAATGTCACCAATATGTCCTGTATTGTCTGCACCTGTTCTCATTAGTCCTTGATTAGTTAACTTCCTCCTGTGCCTATTTAACTCCCTGATTACTCTGTGTATTTGTACTCCCCGTTCTGTTCATCCTGTGTCGGTTATTGTATGTGTCACAGCACGCTGTATGCTACCTGTTATTCTTCTAGTAAACTCGTATATGCTTCGTATCTTGCATCCCTCGCCTTCTTTACACAGAGGTACTGTAACATAATACTTCTATTTATATGGGATATTATATTATAATATATACAGAATACTACAATTTACTATAGTATGGTTCAAAAACACTGTAGTATTTACTTTTTTTGTGGGAAAATGCACAGAATTTTCTATTGGAACAAAAGTGCTAACTGCACAGTGTTGCCATAAGGCAAAAAACAGTTTTAGTACATAAATAAAAACAAAATAATTATTTTAATAATCAAACATATTTCTTTACATATTGATGCACATGCATATATTTTTATAGAAAGATATTATATTTTAAACATGTTTTGAAAAGACATGTCAAGTGATATTATATGTATATTTTTTTTATAATGTGGGTGCGAGGTCCAAAAAAGGGGGGTTTTGCCTGAGGGCAAGGGGCAACACTATGCCATAGAGGGTTAAGTTAACAGCATGAACTAAAAAGACTATGATATATATTTCAACCGTAGTCTGCATTGTTGATCTGTAGAATAATATTGTTATGGTCCCCAAATCTTCTGGGGTAGCCAAAAGTAAATTAATGAAATTAAATGCTACAGCCTGTTGTTGTAAAAGTTGTTTTGAATACACATACGTTGCTAGCTAGCTATTTTGTTTGCAAGTGTAAACTAAATGTTGTCAAAACATGTCACCATGTCACTGTCAAGAAATGCTCAACTACATTGATTTGTTCCACAATATTTTTCAGATATGACCAAAACAGGCAAATCCTCTGCCTATTGGAATGATGTCTGCCATAGGTATGCCCAGAGCACCTTCCAGTTCAGTACAGGCAAAAGGCCTGGAAGAAGAAAATTGATTGCCTGTCCCCTGCAAAAGGGGAATAAGGTGGACCTGTTTGGCAGGCATATAGTGTGCACTTATGGGTTCCATAAGGTAGGTATTTGATATAATATATCAAAGGCATGATAAGTCCCTGTATCATATAATAGACTATTTTATGTACCATCCCCATATCTATTATCAGAGTACACAGTTCTGCAGAATAATTGGTGAAATTATTTAACATGAATAGTATGGCCTTCTTTTGTTCTTAAACTTTGTTCTCCCAGTCAACAGATAAGGCTGGGCCTAATGCAGTGGCAGGCGGCAGCTCAGAGGAGGCAGGGACATCACAGGGAGAACAGGGAGTGAAGTGTTCTCTGTGTGGTGTGGTTGCTGAGGCAGAGAAGTTCTCCGAGCACCTCTCTGACTACCACGCTGAAGAGAGGTGTGACACCTGTGGGGCCAGGGTCCAGGGTGCTGTTGGACTCCTCCAGCACATCGAGTCCAACCATTATGGGGCCCTGTTGGCTCCACGTGCCAGCACTTCAAAAAATCCCTCGCCATCGCCTTGCCCCTCACCATCTCCAAGGCTGGCACCACCTCCGCAGCACTTGCCGTCTCCACTGCCAGCACCAGTGTCTCCATCCCCATGCCACTCTCCAGCTCTACAGCCCTCACCACCACCACTACGGCCCACTCCATCCCTATGGCCCTCTCCGTCCCCACGGCCCACTCCGTTCCTGCAGCCAAGTCCATCCCCATGCCACTCTCCAGCTTCACAGCCCTCACCACCATGGCCCACTCCGTCCCCGCGGCCCACGCCATCTCCATGGCCCACTCCATCCTCGAGGCCATCTCCATCCCCACACCACTCTCCAGCTCCGCAGCCCTTACCACCACCACGGCCCACTCCATCCTCGAGGCCATCTCCATCCCCACACCACTCTCCAGCTCCGCAGCCCTTAACACTACCACGGCCCACTCCATCCTCGAGGCCATCTCCATCCCCATGCCACTCTCCAGCTCCACAGCCCACTCCATCCTCACGTCCAGCACCCTCACTGCCCACACCACCTCTGCCTCAGGCTGCTACTGACTGGGAAAGCTTTCTTCCCAGTCAGTTCAAGAGGGTCCTCCAGCCAGCAGATTGGGTGTGGATTGCCAAGTGCCTCTATGAGCCCACAGGACAGCTGAGGCAGAAGATCCAGGAGAACTGGTTTTATCCACCAATGCTGCCCAAGCCATCTCCTCCTGAGCCCGGGTGGTACTTCCGATAGAGGATGTTCTTGTGGGCACCAATGAGGATGTGGGGCATTCCTCTTAAATGTTCACAGTGTGGCCGTAAGATGCACCATGCTGGGATCTACCTGAAGGTCAGGGAGGTGATCGACATGGATAGCCGCTACTACCTGGCGGGTGGAGACTATCCACGCTGCAGTGTATGCAGGTTGCCAGTATGCCCATGGAGCCAGGACATCCTTTCACAACTGGATGTGGCACACAGGTCACTGTTTCCAGCAGTGCTGACCACTCAGCTAGCACTGGACAGGAAATGTGTGACCTTCCTCAGGCCAAGGACCAGCGGCAACAGTTCCTCCTACCTCCAGTCAGCAGTAGAGGAAGTCCACAGTGAGGAGTGGGCACGAAGGACAATCCAGTACCACTCTGACTGTGAGAATTATTCGAGAACGGTTGCCCTGGTACAATCTGCAACGGCACCTTCCTTTTCTGCACCTGCACCCTTCAGGCCACTTCCACTCGCCCAATGGTTTGAGACTGTACACTCCAACGACATCCTCAGCCATGTGGACGAGATGAAGGGGGTGATTACCTCCACCTATGGCCGAATTCTGAAGATGGATTCCACTAAGAAGGTACAATACATGAAAGTTTGAGCATGAGTTTTATTTTCAGCCATCCATAATTTCATCATAATATTGAACAATTGTGCATTTGTGTTATATGTGTTATATATATTGTAATGGACCATAACAAAAAGAAAAAAAAGTGTATAATTAAGCCTGTTAGAATGTATTTATATTTGTTTATGCTTGCTTTTCAGATCACCAAAAAGCTGGCTGGTGGCATTGGGGACACGGCTGCATGGATGACCAACATTGGCAATGAGCTTGGCCAGGTTCTGAACAGTGTTCTGACAACAGCTGAAGATGCGGGGCTGGAGGAGCTGTGCCAGGGAATCGTCAGACGCTGCCAGAATGCTGGCGAGCCAGAGCCAGAGGTCATCTATGTTGACCGGGATTGCTGAAGTCAGTCAGGTGGGATTTTCAGATTACTACTTTATCAAATGTGACCCTGGACCACGAAACCATGTCTTAATGGTCTTTTCTTTATTAAGATGTAGACATCATCTGAAAGGCAAGCTTTTTCTGACTAAATAATCTTTCCATTGATGTATGGTTAGTTAGGACAGGGCAATATTTAGCTGAGATAAAACTATTTGAAAATCTGGAATCTGAGGGTGCAAAAAATCTAAATATTGAGAAAATCTCCTTTAAAGTTGCCTAAATGAAGTCCAAGCAATGCATATCCACTCACAAAAATATTTTTTTAATATATTTATGGTATTTAAGTTAACAAAATATCTTCATGGAACACGATCTTTACTTAATATCCTAATGATTTTTAGAAGAAAAGAAAAATAAATAATTTTGACACATGTAATATGTTGTTGGCTATTGCTACAAATATTCCTGTGCAACTTATGACTGGTTTTGTTGTCCAGGGTCACAAATGTGCATTGCAATACATTTTACAAAAGTTAATAGTGGTGTAAAAAAAATCACCTTTTCCTATTGGTGATGTTAATTAGTATTATTATTACCATTAATGTAATGTAATTGTAATTAATTATAATGACTGAAAAGTATGTTGAAATGAAATCACATGCATGCTTTTTGATTATTATTTTCCCTATTCACAGGTGTACCTGCGGTGCTAAAACTTTTTCGGCCATGGAAGTCTATTGTAAGGCTAGATATCTTCCATTTTATGAGAATATTAAACTGCGGCCTTACTACTGAGCACCACCCTCTCTATGGTACCTTTTGTTCTAAACTTTCCTCCTGTATCTTTGAGTGGGATCAGAAGGATGTTAAGGAACTAAAGGCGGCCAAAAGAGGAGAGTGGAAAAACAGCCATGGTGGACAGGCTCCCACTGAGGCACAGCTCATGACCAGCATCAGCCCAGGTGAACTGGCAAAGCACTGTAGGCGGCGAACGTGCGGGGCTGAGGAGATCCGGGCCATGATTTCAGGACTGCTGGAATCAGTGTGGGAGCTAACTGACACTACAGGGCTTCGCCTGGTTAACCCTGACAGCATGCACCATGTTTGGGAGATGCAGCAAAAACACCTCGAGTGCATCCAGGACCCTCCACATGTAGACCTCTATACAAAGACGGGGACACTCCAGAAGGGTGGCAGAATCCTAAATGTGCTTAGGTGTGGCAGGGGGTCATCCTCTCTGGAGAGTTTTCACCGCCACCAGTGTGCCTTCATTCCTGGTAAATTCTGAATGTTAAATTGCATAATGTTCTGTAGATTTTAAGTTGTAAAGATTGCTTTTGTTTTAACATTATTGATGTAGAACCCTGGGTACTACATGGATTTGGCTTATTTTTTTATGGAATTTACTACTAGCTTATTATTCTATGTTAATGTTCTTTATCTGTGTCATTAATTTTGTAAGTCCTAAGTTTGAAATAATTGCTGGTTGAATCTGTGCATTTTCATTCACAGGATGGAGATGTAATGCCATGCATACACAAATGTACATGTTGGAGGGGGCCTCGAGGTGGAACATGAGCCGGGCAAAAGAAGCTGTGTCTGTGGTGGGGGGCCTCAACCATCAGGACATTTGATGTGCGCTTAATGTCTCATCTTAACAACATGAGCCAACGTGTCCTTGGTTGTCCTTTAATGCCAGAATTCACCCCTCCAGGAAAACCCACTGGTAAGATATCTCTCAGGGAAATGCTGAGCATTGGAGGATTCCTCTCTCTCTCTCTCATGTGTGTGTGTGTCCTCTCTTCATTAACAATGTGTTAAAAATTATTGCAGATGAGCGCATTGCAGTGAAGTACTTGTTGGCCCAGTCCAATAGAGGCGACCAGTTGATTGGTGACCACAGTGGCATGCCTGAAGTCCCCTCAGAGGAACCCGAAGATGACAGTGGTTTTGACGCAACTGTGTGCCATGCTGCTGATCTTAGGGCTGGTGACTTTGACCCTCCAGTAGATGTCATGGAGGCCCAGGTGACCAGTCAGGTGGATGACACTGGACCCAAATCCCCTGATGCGGAGGCCAGTGAGGAAGAGGAGGATGACACTGCAATTCCTAGCACATCCGGCCAGGTAATGTTGCTATCCTGTACTATCTTTTACTTTTTTAATAAAAATTGTATCGGGTGAAGTGCAGAACACTTATTGTCAACCATTTGTAAAGATAAAATATATGCATGTAGAATGTAAAATATTTACTATGACATTGTATATATTTATTGGACTGTGGTTGGCTTTTTTTCTCAGTGTGATTCTAGAGGTGTCTTGGGCTGGGAAGCAGTTGATGCCCTGGCAACCTACCTGGTTGGTCTAAACCGGACCATCACTGCCTTGTCATCACAAGAGGAGGCCAACATAGTGCAGCTGTACATGGCTCTGCATGCCATGGACAATGTGCAATCAAAATATAGCCAGAGGGTGAAGAAGAAGACTTTGCCAGGACCATGGAGAGCATCCAGGAAGCGGAGTGGCTCTGCTCCAGGACAGCAGGCAGCAGAGAGGTAATTTGACTATTTGGATCTTCACTAGTTTATAACCCAGTATACAGTCTAGATTATATAATCCTTCTTTTCCATAGACTGTTCATGACTCATGGGCAGGCGGCTCAGGACCCTGAAGTCCACAGGGTCTGTGAATGTGTTTGCCTACGACTTTTTAAGGAGTTTAAGCAAGCACGGAACAGGCCCAAGGACACAAGAGGAAGAACTCTGCCAATTCCACAATCCATTGTGATGGTCTACAGCCACTTAAAACAGCTGCTGGAGGACAGCAGAGTTGTTCTAGGACAGACTAACCTGGTTCTGGTCCCGATAAACACCACTACTGTCTCCTCATGGTGAGTCTTCTTTTGTGCAGTTTTTTATGCAATCACAGTAGTATATCAAGATTGTACTTATAAAACTTTCCTGTACATGTTTCTTTTAGAAATTATATTAAGTAAATACAATGGGCTTTAGTTTTAGTTTAGTTTATTCAACCAGGCAAGTCATTACAGTTTTTCTGAATTGCTAAAACACATTTCTTGAAACCATCACTCATTTTCCCAAAGCATTAAACACAAAATCAAATCAAATAAAAAAAAACCTCTTACTATTATGGCGAAACAAAACAATTGTTTCAAAACCCTTTCACCTGTAATCAAGATCATTCATTAAACACTGCATCAACAAAATGGAGCACACAGCATCCAGAGCATGTAGTTACAGAAAAACAAGTATATTGTATCTCACAGTAAACAAATATGCAATTACATTAAAGTATTGAAATCACAACTAAGTAAGGTATACTGAATGTACAGTATTATATTGAATATTATGTCTATGTACAAATATTCATATTCAGACATTTTATAAGGACCACCTGGCATTACGCCAAGGGGTCCACAGACCCCTGGTTGAGAAACACTGTTATATTGTATTGAATTACTGTATATTCAGCACTTGCATGCTGTAAAAAAAACAGTAGTCTAAATGCAAAATCCTTAAAGGTCAAGAAAGCTCTAAAAGAAAAGCATGTTACAGTACATAAAAAAGAAGAAAAAAACTGAAACGGCTAAACCAAAGTTAGTGAGAGATTCATTCTGCTTCAGCATCACGTCTTCATGTTGGGTCCAGCCTGAGTCTAGTCAAGTAATTTTATTTCTATTATACTTTATTACAATACAGATTGTGATAACAGGTACATGATGGTCAGTAATACAAAGAGAGCTCAGTTATCATCAGTTATTATTATTAAGTTATCAATTATTATTATTATTATTATTATTATTAATAATATTTTCATCTATTGTTGGTATAATAATTCAGCACTCTGAACTGGCCTGTATTTATTACGGTTGGTTTCAGATCATTAGAAAAAAGTGTGAACAATTTTGAGTCGTTGTGTAAAGAGTGCCAACTGTGTTGTAGTGGTGCTTAATTTTTGGTGCATTTACCATTTTGCAACACAAGTGCATCACAGTGCAAAATGTGTTTTATTGAGTGTTGTATTAAAAGCACTTACTAGGAATAGACACATACTGTGATATTTGTCTCAAATTTTAAGAATTTCTGTAGCATATACCAATTATTGGTAACACTTAAGAATACTGATCCTTCATTAATGAATAACTACACAGGAACAAATGAATAATGCATTATTAACACTCTAACTACTATAATCTAAAAATAAACTCTGATTAATGAATTAGTAAGTAATAGTGCTCAGTTGAAGGTGGTAGTTCACTATTAACTAATCAGTAACTACTGTTTTTTTCATTCCTCCCAGAGAACTACTAAGAACTACTATATACAAGTTCATAATTAACATGAATGATGCATAATGTATAATTAATTCTAAAGTAAAGGCCTTGGTAACCCACTAGTAATGACTGAAGTATTACTAAAGGAATTACTAATTATTTGGATCAGTACTCTAAAGTGAAAAACATGATAACTCTCTAGTAACTACTGAAGTCTTTGTAAACTTTTGATGTTTTTGTATGTTTTTGTACAGTAATTCCTTATGATATATTTGGTAACACTTAAGTAATTACTAGTGGGTTACCATGATCTTCACTTTAGAATACTGATCCAAATAAATAGTAGTTCCTTTATAAGGATGTAGTAACACTTAAGTAATTACTAGTGGGTTACTATGATCTTCACTTTAGAATACCGATCCAAATAAGAAGTAGTTACTTTAGAGTTATATAGTAACTCTTGAGTTATTACTATCCAATACTTTACAAAAACCTCAAAAGTTTACAATGACTTCAGTAGTTACTAGAGAGTTATCATATTTTTCACTTTAGAATACTGATCCAAATAATTAGTAATTCCTTCTTAAGTATTTGGTAATACTTCAGTCATTACTAGTGGGTTACCAAGGCCTTTACTCTAGAATTAATTATACATTATTCATTATTCACATTAATTATGAATATGTATATAGTAGGTCTTAGTAGTTCTCTGGGAGGTATGAAAAAAACAGTAGTTACTGATTAGTTAATAGTGAACTACCACCTTCAACTGAGCACTATTACTTACTAATTCATTCATCAGAGTTACTTATTAGTTAATAGTAGTTACTAGAGTGTTAATAATGCATTACTCATTTGTTCCTGTGTAGTTATTCATTAATGAAGGATCAGTATTCTAAAGTGTTACCCAATTATTTAAGGCAGTAAATTTAAAACCAATTTAAATAAATTGCTTAATATTTACCCTGCAGGCTACTAAGAAGACAGAAACGCGTGGACAGAGACATGCTGCTGCAGGGTACTGCACTGCCTAACCAATTATATTTGGCAAAGGAGCCACTTCCTGAAGTGCGTGAACTTCCAGCTGCTCCTGCACAGCATGGGCATGAGGCCATGGAATTCGAGAAGCCAGAAAATAAGGAGGGAGAGGCCTTCATTCGCAAACGCATCTCCAACAGGTGCCCACTGCCCACCCCTCCTCCCTTATCTTACTCAGCATTTCCTGTATATCCACCAGCACCACATTTTGCATTCTCCCATCTTGGGTCCTACCCACCCATCCTCTCGAGTTCCAGCCACCTGATAACCTGCCACCACAAACTTGTCACCTTACTCAGCCTAGGAAGCTCACCTGGAGAAGGCAGAAAGCTGCCAAAGAGGATGAGAAACGGACGGAACCACCAAGGAAACGCCTAGAAAAGGATATATACCACTATATCTGCAAGCACTGTGGGCTGTCAAAAAATAAGACAACTGGCCACACTCAGCTAAAGGGCCGGTGGTATTGCCCAGCCTCAGGCCTCTCTGTTGCACAGTGGAAACAGAATGTACAGGGAGGTCTTTGATTGTTTTAATTGGTGTATGTATATAGTTCATTTTTTAATTGTGTTTGCTGTGTGTTGTGCTGTGAATATTTTGTTTTAGCTGCACTATGTTTGCAGTGCTTAATTTTCGGTGTTTTTAAAACAAAAACAAAAAAAGACACAACTCTGTGGTGTAAAAAAAAAAAGAAAAAAGAAAAGAAAAAACAACACACAACTCATGTGGTGTTGTAAAAAAAAAAAGAAAAAAAAAAAAAAACTCTTGTGGTGTAATAGTAACACATCCATCTTATTCAGTTGTTAAGTCTGACTTCACGCGGCAGCGCTTCCAGGTCCTAACGCTCTATCTCATACCACAAGAAAACAACAAATGGTGCTGATATACACACACGATGTGGTGTAATACTACAAAAAATATATAATCATGACCTTTATCTCCATATCAAAATTCCAGATGGCCAGACAATGATTCATCTTTTATAAATCGTTAAAATATTAATGTCTGTGATGCTGTGAGCACGGAGACTGTTGTGTAGACTGTAAGTATTTAAAATGTTTAACTTTTTAAAATGATTGATGTTTAATATGAATAAATAGCGCAAGTCCTTGCCGATCTAGCCTGTCCTCGGGCAGCGAAGCTGCGAGGCACCAAGCGAAATGGAATGTCCCCTTTGTGCAGTTTGTAGTCGTGGCAGTACCCTCCAGCGACCACACAGCCAAACTATTCCTAACTGTTTGTTACAGGTCCTAACACATTCTAAATAAGTCCTAACACAAGTCCTAACAATTCTAACAGTTAATTGTCTCAGTCCTAACAGTTCTGAACAGTGCTCAACGGGGCAAAACAGCCATTGGCTGAATGGGGCAAAACAGTCATTGGCCAAAACATAGTCATGTGACCACAGTTATAAAAGAGCGCCAGTGCCCAAAAGACTAGTTGCAGTCTATGCTCGTTTGTCATGCGAGAAAAAAACATTTAAACACTAAATACATTTTTTAAATCAATTTCACTCTTCGGATAAGGTTCAGGTAAGTACAGTTTAACATATAACATGAAAGAGAAGCAGTTCGTGATGTATCTCCGTTTGACATTACAGTTCAAACTCCGCTTACATTGCACATGTGTAATTTACTTATCTTTATTCTTAATTCGGTGGTTTAACACTTATTTAGAGATAAGAGGCCATGTTTGGTCAGATATAGTGATACAGAGTGGTGTTTTGTTTTGTGTTAAAACAGTGAGAAAAAGCCAACCCAAGACATTTTGCGGCCTTTTCTGATAAGCACACTTTTTAAAAAAAAGAAATAAATAAGCACGAAAATTCACTCTAAAGCAGTCAAATACGCTTAAAATAAAATTCATCAGAGTTTTTGTCTAGATGAATATTTTATGCAAGCACAATAGGTAGGTAAAGTAAAGGAAAGCAGTATGTAACCAATAATATTCTTTAATTTCTACATAATTACTATATAAAATGCTTTTTTTTTCTTTTTTTACATTCTGTTGCTTCTTACTGTTTTCAATTTCTTTATTTGAGTTTAGTTTAACATATCCTTCATTCTATTTGCCATAGAGTTTGAAAATTGCCTTTGCTACTGGCATAAATCAGTTGACAAATATATACATAATATGGCAACCATCAATGTATATAATCAAACAAGCATCCATGTGACACAACCCCCTTCTACCTAAAAATGTCGTCTCTTTTTTCCCCCCTAACCCTTTTAAGTTTCACTTCATTTGTATCTTAAGTTATCTGATATTTACCCTGTTGTTTCATATTTATAGACATGACTAAGACAGGTAAACCTGACTCATACTGGCATGACATCATGTGCAAGTATGCCCAAGGGAAGTACCACTTTACAACAGGAAATAAGCCAGGGGTGAAGAAGTGGAAGGATGCCTTGGACAGAATTAACAACTGCCCATTACAAAAGTAGACCCGTGTATGATATTTTTGGGAACAGAATCCCTTGCAAATGTGGTTATCATAAGGTATGTAAATATAAATGTGATTATTTTACCTAGACTGGTGCTTATTAATAATTTCTTTTTCTTTTTTTTAACTTTCAGAACAGAAAATTGTTCATTATTTGAATTGTAAAGCCTGACATACAAAATAATAGTCAGAAAAGGGCATATATTTATATAAGAAGGTTTATTGAATTTTTTGACAATTTAAAAAAAACAAAAAAACAAACAGGTTTTGGCTCATTGTGTGATATAGTGGAAATATGGAGCTCAAACTTGAGGAGGAAAAAACATAATTTTATTCAGAGGCACAAACTGAGCAAAGCTGTTCAATTTAGTGCAGATGCTGTCAGTGTGCTAGATGAATTTCTTATAGCTAGTAATGTAAATGAGGTCTTTAACAGTATAACAGACTACTTGCATAAAATGCAAATAAATATCAATTTCACTTCACAGTAAAAAGACTCTTGCACGAAGACCTGAAGGTGGGTGTTTTTACAATTATACTAAAAGGTGTTTTACTTTCTAAAAATATAAACTATGAATCAGACAGCAGATGGCATGTAGTAATTGTGTACAACTATTTTTTCAGAAAAGTTTTTGTATTGATAATTTAAGTGTTAAGTATTTGTGTACCAAATGATGCAGCTTTATACAAATGATTTTGCTTGACTTTACTGGCAATATTTTCAGACCTAGGGAAAACACTAACATTTCTTTCACAGTCAGCAGAGCAGACAGTGTTAAGCATACAGACAGGCCCACAGACCAGTCCAAGCATGCAGGCAAGACCACTGAGCCGTGCAGGAAAGCAGGCAAGACCACTAAGTAGTGCAGGAAAGCAGGCAAAACCACTAAGCAGTACAGCCAAGCAAGTGGGACCACTAAGCAGTGCAGGTGTGCAGGCAAGACCACAGAACAGTGCCGGTGGAAAACCAACCCCACGGAGCAGTGTGGATGCAAAATTAGCCCCACAGAGCAGTAGTTCAATTAAGTGTGCTCTTTGTAGTGAAGATGTTGATGTGGAGGGTTTCACTGAACATCTGTCTGATTACCATGTCCAAGAATGTTGTGACCAGTGTGGTGCAAAAGTCTGGGGTGCAGTTGGACTGCTTCACCACATTGAAAATCATAATCTTTTGACTAGTCTTGCAGACCGAGGCAGAAAATCTGTGGATCAACCAACATCTTCTCCCACAACATCATTTGCACAATCACCTGCATACTTTGAAGAGCAGCAAGGAGCTCCACAAAGTGCACCTCACACACCATCACCGGACATTAACCTGAGGCCTCCAGAAGTGAATTGGTTGAGTTTTCTCCCCAAGCAGTTATGTCGAGTGATTAAACCAGCAGACCAGAAGTAAATAGCACAGTGTCTATAAGACAGCACAGGACGACTGAAGCAGCAGATTTCACAAAACTGGTTTCATCCAACAAGTCCCAGAAAGCTTACTACTTCACCTCCTAATCCTAGTAGCTACTTTAGACAGCGGATGTTTCTGTGGGCACCAATGAGAATGTGGGGTATTCCTCCGAAATGCACACAGTGCAAAAAGAAGATGCACCATTCAGGAATATACACTAAAGTGAGGAAAGTCATTGATATTGACTCCAAATACTACTTAGTTGGAGCAAACTACCCTTGCTGCAGTAACTGTATGATTCCTGTCTGCCCTTGGAGTTCAGAGATGCTTAAACAACTTGATCCCTCCCACAGAAATAAAGTTCCCTTTGTTCTGACAACTCAGCTTGCTCTAGACAGGAGGTGTGAATTCACTCCTTGTTTATCATTGGTGTAGGTGTGACTCCAGTCCTTAAAGGTGCTACAGAGGATGTTTTGTTTTATACATTTTTGCAATATTACTTGAAACTGTCTTTACTAACTTATAAAAGACTATTTATTAGGTGCACTGAAAGGAATAATATTAATATACATCATCTGTGCACGAGGTAGGGCCTTAAAAACATCAGCCAATCGTTTACGCGATCATCGCGTAAACGATTGGCCCTCTGGCTTGTCAATCACTGCCGTGACGTTCCTTGTGAGAGACGAGCGCGGCTGTGCGCTCCAGTAACTTTCCACACTCCACAGGCGCCGCATGCAATGTTTTTGTCAGGAGACAGGAGTAACAACTGCAGATTATGAGTTACCTGTGGTGAGTCCGACATAATGAATCCACTAACACAACACAGTGAATGCCGGTGGTAAACAAACACTCGTGTTCCAATACTCGTGCACGAGTTTTGGGAGGTGTTCCCTCGAAATGAGCTGTGAAGGAGGGGGGCTGTTCTTACGCATGCGCTCATTTCAAAAACTCACTAACAGTCTTTGGTTTCTCAGTCAACGAAAAGATCCTCTGTATCACCTTTAACTGGTTTCGACCATGGAAAGTCACGGTGCACCTCGACATTTTCCACTTCATGCGCCGGTTCACTGCTGGTCTTACAACGGAGCACCATCCACTGTATGGCACGTTCTGCTCCAAGTTGTCAAGCTGTATATTTGAATGGGACAAGGATGACATCTCTGATCTTAAAGAGGTGGAAAAGTCCATGCTTTTAAAAAAACATGGGGGCCATATTCCAACAGAGGCCCAAATCCTGTCAAGCATCACCTCCAGTGACCTGGCCAAGCACTGCAGGAGGAGGACACGTGGAGCGGAAGAAACTCGTGCCTTGATACAAGGACTGCTGGACTCGATGTGGGAATTGACCAACACCACTGGTTTGTGCCTCATCAGTCCAGAAAGCATGACGCATGTGTGGGAGGTGCAGCAGAAACACTTACCTTGCATTCAAGATCCACCCGTGTTCAGCTTTACACAAAACTGGGCTCCGGGATACAGAAGGGTGATAAGGTTCTGGACGTACTGAGTTGTGGTAGAGGGTCCTCTTCCCTGGAAAGCTTTCATCGCCACCAGTGCACTTTCATTCCAGGTAATTGTATTTCAGTAGTGTTGTCACAATATTGGAATTTCTAGCTTCAAAACAATACCTTGAAAAACATGAAAAACCTTTTTCAATATCACAGGGAAAATTTGCCACAAATTAAAGGTATACAGTTTGAACAGATTTCGGTCAAAGTAAATTAGCTTAAATATTAGACAATTAGCTAAGTATTTACATATCAACTGAAACTTTTTTTGGGGGGGTGGGGGTAATATAATAATATTTTAATCATGTGAAATATTTTGTCTTTCAGGGTGGAGATGTAATACTGTACATACTCAGATGTACATGCTTGAGGGTGCATCTAGGTGGAACGTCAACTAAGGTCGTCAAGCTGTGGACATTGGCAGTATATCACTAACTAAGATCTATGATGTACGTTTAATGTCCCACTTGAATGTCCTCAGCAACAGAGTCCTCGGATGTTCACTTCTGCCAAAATTCATACCCCCTGGAAAACCCACTGGTAAGATTCATCATTGTATATTTTATTACGATACCAAAGCTTGGCTTGCTCCTTGAATGCTAAACAGTCAGACCTTCATGCTCATGACTGAACATTTCTGTAAAAGTGCCCATTCCAAGTTATAAGATGTGTCTGTTTGTGAAGTTGAAATGTATTTGCCTTAGTGTTTTTTTTTCTGCTTTTAAATTAATTTTTCATGTGTGTTAATAATGGATTATTTATCAGCTACATTCATCACATGTGCTGTACTGCTTTAGCTTGATATATTCCTCTCATTACAAAATGTTTAATAATTCTTTATGGCAGATGAGCGTATAGCTGTGGAGTACTTGTTGGCACAGTCGGACAGAGGAGACCTGTTTTCTCCACTGGTGAAAGGTGAAAACACTTTGCCAGAGATGCAGGTTCAAGTTCAGGAGGACGAGTGCCTGGATGTCACAATAAGTGATGCAGCAGACATCAATGTAGACGCACACACCCTTGGATGTTCCAGCAGTCATGATGATTCATTGATCTCATCTCTGGTAATGGAATTTCCCATTCCTCAGGCGATAGTGATGACGTACAGTCACATCAAGCAGCTTCTTGAAGACTGCAGAGAGCTACTGGACCAGACCAACTTGGTGCTAGTCACTATGAACAACACCACAGTGTCTTCATGTGAGTTTAACCTTCTTAAATTCACTTCAGTAATAAGATTCCTATGAAAAACAGCACTTCAGAAATAATAAATCTATTGAACTATTATCGGTTCTAAATGTATTTGTATGTTACATACATGTAAATGTACACATTGTTTTCAGACATCTTGTCTCATTTTGTCTCAGTCGGTTTATCACAGCTGACGTGCAACAAAATGATGAACGAACGATACTCCTCAACCGTCATATGCCCCTTAATGCTGATTGGCTACATGTTTGTTGTTGGTGTCAGCATCGATCTGACTAACTTCCAAACAGTGTTTTTGAAATATAGCTTACCCCACATTTGTGTCACCTTTGTCAGTCAGGATCAGTCAGTAGAGATTTGCTATGTTTTGTGAATGTAATGTAGGTAAAGTTGCAATTTTAAAAACAGTTGTGCTGTCTTCAAACTAACTGTTTTGTTTTTCTTTAACAGGATTCTAGACAGACAGAAAAGAAGTGACCGGGACACCTTGCTACAAGGTGTGGAGCTTCCCCAGCCTGTTGGTTTGGCAAAGGAGCCACTGCCAAAGCCTAGAGAGCTCCCATCTGCACCTGTTGAACATGGACATGTTGCCATTGAGTTCCAGGAGCCTGAAAATTGAGAGGGTGAGGCAGTTATTCGCCAACGTAAATATGCACAAACTGGAACTGCAGTGTCTACCATTACACACACAGACACTGGGCTAAGAGATGCATCTCCACCTGGCACAGACTATACTACTGTAGCATACAAACATTTTTTCTGGCCTGGGGCCCAGCACTTTCCAGGGTGGCATACCTGGCCTGGGTATTCTGATTGGTCTTTTCCACCAGGCCAACGGCCATCAGCTCCACCGCACTCTCAGGGATGCTCTTCCCTTCCGCCGGGCCAACAGCCATCAGCTCTACCGCACTCTCAGGGATGATCTTCCCTTCTGCCGGGCCAACAGCCATCAGCTCTACCGCACTCTCAGGGATGGTCTTCCCTTCCGCCGGGCCAACAGTCATCAGCTCCACCGCACTCTCAGGGATGGTCTTCCCTTCCGCCGGGCCAACAGTCATCAGCTCCACCGCACTCTCAGGGATGGTCTTCCCTTCTGCCGGGCCAACAGCCATCAGCTCTACCGCACTCTCAGGGATGGTCTTCCCTTCCGCCGGGCCAACAGCCATCAGCTCTACCGCACTCTCAGGGATGGTCTTCCCTTCCGCCGGGCCAACAGTCATCAGCTCCACCGCACTCTCAGGGATGGTCTTCCCTTCCACCGGGCCAATAGCCATCAGCTCCACCACACTCTCAGGGATGGTCTTCCCTTCTGCCGGGCCAACAGTCATCAGCTCCACCGCACTCTCAGGGATGGTCTTCCCTTCTGCCGGGCCAACAGTCATCAGCTCCACCGCACTCTCAGGGATGGTCTTCCCTTCTGCCGGGCCAACAGTCATCAGCTCCACCGCACTCTCAGGGATGGTCTTCCCTTCTGCCGGGCCAACAGCCATCAGCTCCACCACCTCCTCAGAACCGTCAACGTGCATGTAAACTGCACAAGACAGCACTTGAGAATCAAGAGTGTGTGGCAAGAGGGGAGCCACCAAAGAAGTGTCACACAAAAGAGCACTACTATTGTCAGTGTAAAACATGTGGTCAATCATAAAGCAAACTTACTGGCCATTCCCAGGTTAAAGGAAAGTGGTACTGTCCAGCATCTGGCCAGACCATTACAGAGTGGAAAGACTCTCTTTAGGCTTTTTGTCTTTCCTTTCATACGTAATACAATCGGTTGATTGAGTGATGTTAGTGCATTAAGTAAACTAATTAAATTAGAATTTGAAGGAAAGCTCTTAAAAATAGTTGTTTTATATATATATTTTTTTATATTTATATGCGTGTATGTATGTGTATAATTACTATTATAATATAATTACTATTGTTTGTACATTTTATTAAACCATATTTGTAAAATATTATTATTTTAGTATATATAGATATTTAAATCTGTGTATATAAATGACAGATTCAAGCTCTTGGAATAAACTATTTGTGGAAGTGATTATTATTATTATTATTATTATTATTAAACTATTCCTGGAGTTAAGTGTATTATTATTATTAATTCACCAAGTGAAATGGCACGCCCCCTTTGTACAGTTTGTTAATTCCAGCGATCGGCCGGCTAAACACTTCCTAACATTTGAATACCTCTGAACTAGGTCCGAACACTTCCGAACAAAGTCCGAACAAGGTGCGAACACCTCCTAACTAAATCCGAACAGGTCCTAACACACATCTGAAAACTCCGAACTGATGGGGCAAAGGAGCCAATCTAGTCCTAATAAAAAAGAGCCAATCAGCAATCAAGTTGACATGCTTGGCTGATTGGTTTTTCGTGACATTCCCGTTGTTTGCAACTCACGGGACATCGTCTGCTATCGGGAGATTCAAGGTAAGCATTATCAAATTACAAATTCTTGTTAACCTACTTGTTCAAACATTAACTCATGATTTGGAATAAAGATTATTTGGTTCGGTACACTTAAGACAAGGTAACTTATTGACGTGTGACAGTTATTGCTAACGAACGCTAGATAAACCTCCATGGCACAACCTTTTATTTTGGGGAGGAAAACTATTTTTTTTTTATATTTTCTTGGGGATCCCTCATAATATATCCATCATAAAATGTGTCGACCCCCCGCCCCACATCCAGATATTGATTTGTTGCCTCAGGGCAACAGTGTGCCAAAGAAAAAAAATACTATAGTAATTCATAGTAAATACTATAGTGTTTTTGAACCATACTATAGTAAAGTATTTCAATTAATTTGTTGTAATTTTGTGGTAATTTTACAGTTGTAATAATAATAATATAACGATAGTAATATAAACAAATTACTTTACCCAATACTGTACTAAGTTTTCTACAACAGGGTATATTATACTACAAATAAACTACAGTTTATTGTAGTAAAAACTAAACTATAGTACAGTATTTATTACAGTGGTAACACTTTACAATAAGGTTCATTAGTTAAACATTAGTTAATGTATTAACTAACATGAACTAACCATGATCAATACATGTTACTTTATTTACTGATCTTTGTTAATGTTAGTTAATGAAAATACAGTTGTTCATTGTTTGTTCATGTTAGTTCACAGTGCATTAAATAATGTTAACAAGATTTTAATAATGTATCAGTAAATGTTGAAATTAACATTACCAAAGATTAATAAATGCTGTAGAAGTGCAGTTCATTATTAGTTCATGTTAACTAATGTAGTTAACTAATGTTAACTATTTAACCTAAAGTGTTACCATTACAGTTTATCAGTTCACTACAGTTAACACTACAATTTATACACTATATTATAATATATACAGAATACTACAATTTACTATAGTACGGTTCAAAAACACTGTAATATTTACTATAAATTACTATAGTATTTTTTTTCTTTTTCAGGGCAAGGGGCAACACTATGCCATAGAGGGTTAAGTTAACAGCGTGAACTAAAAAGACTACAATATAGATTTCAATCATAGTCTGCATTGTTGAACTGTAGAATAATATTGTTATGTTCCCCAAATCTTTCGGGGTAGCCAAAAGTGAATGAATGAAATGAAATGCTACTGCCCGATGTTGTGAAAGTTGTTTTGTATACACATACGCTGCTAGCTAGCTATTTAGTTTGCAAGTTTAAACTGCATGTTGTCAACCCCCAAAAGTTTAAAAAAAGTTTAAACTGCATGTTGTTCAACCCCCCAAAACTCAATTCTGCTGTTGCTATATTAACATAGCCAAAAACCACTGCCAAGAAATGCTCAACTACATTGATTTGTTCCACAATATTTTTCAGGTATGACCAAAACAGGCAAATCCTCCGCCTGTTGGAATGACGTCTGCCATAGGTATGCCCAAGGCACCTTCTAGTTCAGTACAGACAAAAGGCCTGAAAGCAGAAAATGGAAGGAGGCCCTGGAGCGGATTGATGCCTGTCCACTGCAAAGGGGGAATAAGGTGGACCTGTTTCGCAGGCATATAGTGTGCACTTGTGGGTTCCATAAGGTAGGTATTTGATATAATATATCAAAGGCATGATAAGTCCCTGTATCATGTAATAAACTATTTATGGTTCATCCCCTGATCTGTTATCAGAGTGCACAGTTCTGCAGAATAATTGGTGAAATTATTTATCCTGAATAGTGTGGCCTTCTAATCTTTGTTTTCTCCCAGTCAACAGATAAGGAAGGGCCTAATGTAGTGGCAGGCGGCAGCTCAGAGGAGGCAGGGACATCACAGGGAGAACAGGGGGTGAAGTGTTCTCTGTGTAGTGTGGTTGTGGAGACAGAGAAGTTCTCCGAGCACCTCTCTGACCACCACGCTGAAGAGAGGTGTGACACCTGTGGGGCCAGGGGCCAGGGTGCTGTTGGACTCCTCCAACACAGTCCAACCATTATGGGGCCCTGTTGGCTCCACGTGTCAGCCCTTCAAAAAATCTCACACCATCTCCATGCCCCTCACCATCTCCACGGCTGGTGCCACCTCCACAGCAGTTGCTGTCTCCACTGCCTGCACCACGCCACTCTCCAGCTCTCACCACCGCGGCCCACTCCATCCCCACGGTACTTCCGACAGAGGATGTTCTTGTGGGCACCAATGTGGATGTGGGGCATTCCTCTTAAATGTTCACAGTGTGGCCGTAAGATGCACCATTCAGGGATCTACCCAAAGGTCAGGGAGGTGATCAACACTACCTACTATGCTACTACCTGGTGGGTGGAGACTATCCATGCTGCAGTGTATGCAGATTGCCAGTATGCCCATGGAGCCAGGACATCTTTTTACAACTGGATGTAGCACACAGGACACTGTTTCCAGCAGTGCAGACCACTCAGCTAGCCCTGGACAGGAAATGTGTGACCTTTCTCAGGCCAAGGATCAGCGGCAACAGTCCCTCCAGTCAGAAGTAGAGGAAGTTCACAGTGAGGAGTGGGCACGATGGACCATCCAGTACCTCTCTGATTGTGAGCATCATTTGAGAAAGGTTGCCCTGGTACAATCTGCAACGGCACCTCACTTTTCTGCACCTGCACCCTTCAGGCCACTTCCTTTCGCCCAGTGGTTTGAGACTGTTCACTCCAATGATATTCTCAGCCATCTGGACAGATGAAGGGGTGATAACCTCCACCTATGGCCGAATCCTTAAGATGGATTCTACTAAGAAGGTACAAAACATGAAGGTTTGAGCATGAGTTTTATTTTCAGCCATCCATGTTAAGTAATTGGAATAGATATAATTTCATCATAATGATGAAAAAGTGTGCATTTGTGTTATATATATATTGTAATGGACCATAACAAAAAGAAGAAAATGTATAATTAAGCCTGTTAGAATGTTTCCTTATGCTTGTTTTTCAGATCACCAAAAAGCTGGCTGGTGGCACTGGGGACACGGCTGCATGGATGACCAACATTGGCAATGAGCACGGCCAGGTTCTGAACAGTGTTCTGACAACAGCTGAAGGTGCAGGACTGGAGGAGCTGTGCCAGGGAATCGTCAGACGCTACCAGAATGCTGGCGAGCCAGAGGTCATCTATGTTGACTGGGATTGCTGCAGTCAGTCAGGTGGGATTTTCAGATTACTACTTTATCAAATGTGACCCTGGACCACAAAACCAAGTCTTAATGGTCTTTTTTTTTTTAAATTAAGATGTAGACATCATCTGAAAGGCAAGCGTATTCTAAGTAAATAATCTTTCCATTGATGTATGGTTTGTTAGGATAGGACAATATTTGGCTGAGATACAACTATTTGAAAATCTGGAATCTGAGGGTGCAAAAAAATAAAAATAATAAAAATAAAAATATTGAGAAAATCGCCTTTAAAATTGTATAAATGAAGTCCTTAGCAATGCATATCCACTCGCAAAAATAAATGTTTTATATATTTATGGTAGAAAATTTACAAAATATCCTTATGGAACATGATCTTTACTTAATATCCTAATGATTTTTGGCATGAAAGAAAAATCATTAATTTTGACACATACAATGTATTGTTGGCTATTGCTACAAATGTTCCTGTGTGACTTATGACTGGTTTTGTGGTCCAGGGTTACAAATGTGCATTGCAATATAATTTACAAAAGTTAATAGTGGTGTAAAAAAATTCCCCTTTCCCTATTGGTGATGGTAATTAGTATTATTATTACCATCAATGTAATGTAATTGTAATTAATTATAATGACTGAAAAGTATGTTGAAATGAAATCAAATGCATGCTTTAATGCATGCGACTTACTACACAGCACCACCCGGTCTACGGTACCTTTTGTTCTAAACTTTCCTCCTGTATCTTTGAGTGGGATCAGGAGGATATGAAAGAACTTAAGGCAGCCAAGAGAGGGGAGTGGAAAAGCAGCCATGGTGGACAGGCTCCCACTGAGGCAAAGCTCATGGTCAGCCCAGGTGAACTGGCGAAACACTGAAGGCAGCAAACGCACTGGGCTGAGGAGATCCAGGCCATGATTTCGGGCTTCTGGAATCAGTGTGGGAGCTAACTGACACTACAGGGTTTCGCCTGGTTAACCCTGACATCATGCGGCATGTCTGGGAAATGCAACAAAAAGGGGGCAGGGGGTCATCCTTGATGGAGAGTTTCCACTGCCACCTGTGTGCCTTCATTCTTGGTAAATTCTGAATGTTAAGTTGCAGTATGTTCTGTAGATCTGTAAGTTAAAAAGATTACTATTGTGTCAACATTATAGAAGTAGAACCCAGGGTACTACCTGGATTTGGATTGTTTTCATGGAATGTACTACCAGCTACTTGTCTCATTATTCTGTGTTACTGTTCTATAACGGTGTCATTAAATTTATATGTCCTCAGTTTAAAATAATTGCTGACTGAATCTGTGCACTTTCATTCTTAGGATGGAGATGCGCCATGCACACACAAATGTACATATTAGAGGGTGGAACATGAGCTGGGCAAAAGAAGCTGTGTCTGTGGTGAGGGCCTCAACCCTCAGACATTTGATGTCTGCTTAACGTCTCATTTAAACAACATGAGCCAACGGGTTGGGCTTTGATGCCAGAATTCCCCCCTCCAGGAAAAAAACACTGGTAAGATATCTCTCAGGTCAATGCTGAGCATTGGAGTATTCCTCTCTCTCCTGTGTTTGTATGTGTGTGTGTGTCCTCTCCCCATTAACAATGTGTTAAAAATTATTGCAGGGGATCGGATTGCAGTGATTTTCTCAATTTTCAGAGTACACAGTTTGATTCCAAAGGTGTCTTGGGCTGGGAGACAGCCTACCTGGTTAGCCTAAATCGAACGATCACTGCCTTGTCATCATAAGAGGAAGCCCACATAATTCAGTTGTACATGGCTCCAGAACAGCAGGCAGCAGAGAGATAATTTGACTATTTGAATCTTCATTAGTTTATAACCCAGTATTCAGTCCGAAACTGGTGCCGCGTTCATTCCGTAAGTAGAATAGGAATGGCGTAGAACATTCAGCGTAAGCGTTTTGAAGAATGCGGAAACGGGAAGTGCGTTCAAGTTGATATTTTGTGTTTATAAGGCATCAACCATTGTTTTGTTTTTTTTGAAAATGACCGATGGTTTCTCTAGATAAGACTCTTATTCCTTGTCTGGGATCATGTAGAGCTCTTTGAAGCTGCACTGAAACTGACATTTGAACCTTCAACCCGTTGAACCCCAGTGAAGTCCACTATATGGAGAAAAATCCTGGAATGTTTTTCATTGTCAGTCATATTACGCCACAACTTTTGTTTCTGTTGTTCGTGCAGACCTACACTCTGGGTAAGGTGTGGTCTGCTTTGGTTTTTGTACATAGTTGTTTGTCATTCTTTTCTCTCATTTTTGTTTCTATTCCCTCCAACAGACATACATACTTTTGTTTATTTTATTTTACTTTTTTTTTTTTTTTAAAGGATTATGCATCTAAATGGATTGGTATCTATAGTGTATATTAACGTTCACTTCCAGTATGGTGTTGCTTTTTCTCTTCACTTAGACAATTTTGGCATGCATACAAACATACAATGCATGTTCTGAATATCTTAACTCTGAATGTGAATGGCCTAAATTATCCTTTTAAACATACCCGTATATTAGAACATTTGTACCGCAAATCGATTTCCTGTGCCATGATACAAGAGGCCCACTTAAAACATGTGCCACGTTTTCAAAACACTGGCAGCCTTCTGATGTGGTCTTAATAAAACTAAGGGATTGTGTAGGAGCCTTAAAATTATTTTGTTTAAATATTATGCGTGTATGAATTTATATGTATTTATGTAATATTCTGTTTTCCCCTAATGATGTAATGAGGTGGGCTGAACCTATTATGTCAATGTGTTTTAGTTAGATGGTAGCCAGGTGGAGGAGTGGCCAGTTGGGGAAAGGGACACAGTTTTGAGACCATGTGGGAGAATATATTGAGCTGTTTTTTTTACTTATTTTTCAGAACTTTACCATTGTTTTCAATAAATAAATGAAGTTTATGGAACACTACTGAACATGCCAGGAATCTGGGTAAATTTGTCTTTGTTAAAAGATTATATAGAAGGAATTTCTCAATACTAATACATCTTGTGATGTAGACCCTCAGATACTGTGCTATACGTGGATTCTGTATATCTTTTTCTTGCCAAAGCAGAAACCCGCCAGTTTACACAATTAAAAAATAAGACCCAATTATTACAAAACTTACAAAAACAAAATTTCTCTGGTCAACAGACTACACGATTGTCCTCCTTAAAAAAAGAATAGGTCCCACTTCATCAAAAAATAAGTACAATGTACTTAGTGTTCATATTGCATTGAAAAACACGTTTTCTGCTATTGAGGTGGGATACGGGTAAGGTTAGGAACAGGTTTGGTGGTGTGGGTAGGTTTAAGGGTGGGTTAAAGTGTAAGAGATGGGTCAACAGTGTAATTATAAATTTAATTACAGAAATTAATTACAGATGTAATTATATGCAGGTATTTTTCAAAATATAAGTACAATGTAAAAACATGTATGTACACAATAAGTGCATTGTATCAGATGATTAATTTAAATGTAAGTACATAGTAACTAGAGAGCCAGAGCCTGAAGAGAGGACAGAGCCAACTATCTCCCAATAGTCTGAGCCCCATCATCAGTCTGACCAGGTGTGTGAGCCGGCACCACCGTGTATCACCGTGGGAGTGCTGGTGGAGTTAGAGGGAATGGAGGATAACCCCGCCCACACTCCCACCACTAAGGGTAAACTGAAAACTGACTCTGTGAATGAGAATTATTTTGATAAAGCCTTTTCCTCCCATCCCCGCTGATCCTTCTCAGATCAGAATGCCTTTCCAGAGGGGGCGTTCCATCACATTAAAATTAAGTTTAATTTGTCTTAGTTTCATTTTCATGGATTTATTGGTTTCCTGTTTCCTTTGTTTTCATTTTCCCACCACTTGTTTGTCACCATGGTTGTTGATTTAATGATCACACCTGTTTGTATTCTATTCATTTTCCCTGTGTATTCAAGTCCCTCATTTTGGTTCTTTCATTTGTCTGGTATTGTTTCATAGACTCTTGGCTTTGTATGTATCTGAGTGGATCCTCTTTGATTTTGATTCTAGATCATCTACATCTTCCTTGGAAACTAAGACGTTACATAAGTATCAGGACTTGCTACTGCCAATACATTCACAGACCTTGCTGTGAGCATGTAAGACATGCTGCTGTTCTACATGTAAGGTGGAGCGTTTCTGAAAGCACGCTGCAGACTGCTAACAGCAAACTATGATTCATTGGCAGCTCATTGGCCGCTAAAGCAACAGCAATCAGTCAGCTGCGATAATGATAGCTAGATAATGATGTGATCACTACCAAATGAGTTACCAAATGTGTTCATACACTGTATGAACATGTAATGGGTGTCAAACCCCTATTCTCTTACTAGTTACCATAACAACAGTGACCAATGTAATATTAAAGATGGCGACATCCATAAAACTGAAAAAAGTCTCATCACTTTGACATCAGAGACCAATTGAACTGCGAGTTCATCCATTTAAACTTCATTAACCAACAGCAGCATGTAAACACGCGCTAGCCGGAGTCTTTATCTGTTGCACTCACGTCTCACATCTTTTGCGACGTCTCGCACATGACACGGCATTTGAATTTGGAAAAGAAACACAAAACTGACGGGAGCCACTCCGGTGGAGAACAGTGACTGGATCTAACACCATAAGATGACGGACAGCTCATATCTCTGTCACAGTAAGTTACCGAAAGCGAAACCACACATAAAACACCTTAAAAGAGCGGCTCTCTTGCACTGTATGATGTGACAGACAACTAGTTGTCAAGTGCGGTTCCATTCACACAACGCGTAAATTCCGAGAATGCAGTTATGAGTCCTGAAAATTTGTGAGTTCGGTTATAAAATGTGGTTGTCACACCCGTAATTAACCGTACTGTGTGTGAACGTAACCGTATTAAGGACTCAAATACAGGACTGACAACCGTATTCTGCTGCTGTGTGAACGTGGCCCATAATTTAATATTTACCAAAGGTAAAATATTAAATATTTATTAAACCTTTAGTATCTCCCTCTGTGTGTGTATTCTACAGGAAGAAATGAGGCAACAGATCATCTCTGAGGAAGCTCAGGAACATCAGGAGGAACATGGCTATGATGAAGAGGAACCAAAAACCCCTGTCACACCAGCCAACAAGCCAACATTATAGTAATGCTGAAGCCTTACCAAAATCATTATCTTCAATAGCTGAGGAGGAGATGAAGAGATACAAGGAAGTCACACCATTGGCACGCACAGACGACCCACTAAGCTGGTGAAAATTACATGACCAATTCTATCCTTTCCTGGCCAAGCTGGAAGAAATACGCCTAATATACCTATCCCAGGTACTCAACAGCTTCTCAACGGCTGGAGACATTGTCACGGCACAAAGAAACACTCTGCCTTCAATGCATGTTGATCAGCTCCTCTTTCTGAGCAGAATGCTGATATTTCTTCACTGTCCAAATGACTTTGAACTTTTGAAGCCAGGAGTAAACAGTAGCACATTTTATTTTAATTTAAGAGTAATTTTTTTTTTTTTTTTTTTTTTTTCAATGTAACATTTTTTATCTTAATTTGAAACTACATGCGTTAGATTTCACGTTAACATGCATAACCCATTCATGTTCGTGCACACATATTAGGAGCAGTGAGTAGTGAGCACACACACTGAAAACCTCATTCGCTGGCATTGAGTGTGGTAGAAAGCACTGCTGATTCATTCCCTCACCCACATTTTCCTGCCGGTATTGAGAATCAAACCCGCAACCTTCGGGTTATAAGTCTGACTGTTTAACCAATAGGCAACAACTGTCAATGTGGTCAAAGTTTTCCTTTGGGGACATTTCCATCACAATGTGATATCACAATACTTAGCATATCACAAAATGTTTAAAATCACAATATTATCGCATCGTTGGGCCTCTCGTTTTCCCCATGTGCTCCTATGATTTGTTTTTCATCTAATCATTGTTTTCACTTGCATCTCTATTCAATTAGTTATTGTTTGTCATCTTATGTAAATTGTTTTACATTGTTCTTACTCATATACAGCATATTTCTTCTAAAGCCTAACCTGTGATTTTGTTTTTTTTCTCAGCAAGAATGTTCTTTTAAAAGCTTTATTATACTACCAAAGCTACTGGGCAGCCTTGAAAGACCTCAACCTTTCATTACTCAGCATCACAATAAACAACTAAGTTATAATTTGAATGTTATTTTAACAATAGATAATGAAAATAACATTCAAAATGTAAGGAATAACATTCAAAATGTAAGGAATATAACATTCAAAATGTAAGGAATAAGCTACTAAATGATTTGTGTCAATTAACAGATGTCTTAAAATTTGCCTGACCTGTCAAAAAAAAAAAAAAAAAAAAAAATCAATCAATAAAGATGATTAGAACAAAAACTAAACCGAATTTAAGCAAATTTACAAAAAACAGCAATACCATATAAAAGATAAATGAGATTTGCTCACTCACGGTTGAGAACAAGCAGTATGATGCAAAGAATAGCCGTAATCAACAACACACCGGTTGACACCATTATTGTTCCATGGCCACCCAGCTGTTCTCTTAAAGTCATCAAACAGTCATTTACCACACTGTGATCTTTTATAAAAGACAAGACATTAAGACAAAAATATAGTAAATGGAATACATAGATTAGATTCACTGCAACATTTAATGACGCTTAAATATTTACAGATTACACTAGTGTGTTATAAAATGCAGTATTTATTCTAAGAATATCCTACATTAAATGTCCCAAAAAGATTGGGGGTCTAAGTATGCACACTTACCTGCAGCTGGCTTTTTAGTAGGTTCAAGGTAAATGTCAATTTTGAAATTTCCTTTGTTTTCCTCATTTTCTTCATCAGGTTCGAAAACTGGGTTGCAGAAAACATTCTATGAAAGTTAAAACAAAGTATTAATTTAGAACCAGAACTTAATGTTGAATAAATAACAAATAAATACTACCATGGCTACTACTACTACTTACAATGATAATAATTTACCTCATATGCACTTTGGCTCTCAGTTGAAATGTCAGAGTCCATCATCTTTGAGTTTTGAGAAACCATTTACATACATTTAGTTATCTGAAATCCTGAGGTAGGCTATTAATTCAGTCCATTTGGTTGAGATAATGAGTGAACTTATCCATAAAAGACAATACCTGGACATGTTTTAAAATGTAAATAAAAAAAAAAAAGTTGTTTTTTAAATCCATTGAGTGTGTGCATAGAATAGATTGTTTTCTTTTGTTGTTGTTGTTTTTTTGTTTTTTTTTAATTTATCAAATCAATTTATTTTTGTATCTTGGTAATGCTAAAGTATTACGGTCCAGCATCCTGTGTTGTTGAAAGAAAGTGGTGTGGTATTCAGAACTTTCTTCCCAAACATTCTTAAAGCCAAGTCAGCTGAGAGGATTGAGCTCCGTAATAATCCTCTATTTTCTACACACATCTACATTTTCTGCCCAATCCCAACCACCACCACCACCAAACACCCACCCTCCCAGATCCGCTGGCTTCCCCCTGCTCTGCCATGGCTCCCTGTTTTGCCTTAGTCTCCAGACCCACATTCACCTCACAGGCCTGGTCCTCCATCCCTCCCCATGGTACAAACATTTTTTTTATGCATATAAGTTTTTTTTTATTTTTATTTTTATTTATTTTTATGCATATAAGATGTTGGAGAAAAAATATAAAATCCTTTAAGTATATGAGCTATTGGAGAAAAGTAAAATTACACACACACAATTATTTTTTAAAAAAAAGTATAAACCGACTGTGATCATAAGGTAGCTACAAGTATTATGTGATTAAATCTCAACATAATTAGTATATTATACACTATTATGCAATGAATTCTCAAAGTAATAAACTACAGTTGAGCGCGATCTGCTGTGACGTCACAATCAAGTTGAATTGTGGGATATAGAGCTGCCTGAAGTGTACATCGGAGTAGACTCACTCCCTCAATCAAAATCGAGGGGACAAGGGTCTGTCTATATAAACTTCCCTCATCCACTTCACAAAGTGGAACGCACTTCCAAATGGTGGTGGGGAAGAAGTGCTTAGGGAAGTTTGTTAGTGCATGTCTAAAAGTGGATTGGAATGCAGCCCTTGGGTCATGTCATGCCAACATTACTTTGTTCTGTTCCTAGTGCCATCTGTGTAGTTCCTTGTAGTTTTCCCCATTGATTAGTCCAGTTTTTTTTTTCCTCTAACCCCTAAATTTTAACTTGTGAAAATATTGAAATACTTATTGCATTTTCATATTTGATTGTTGTGGAATAAACTGAAGTTAAAAATATATATATTTATTTTATATTTTGAAAAATGTATGTAAAAAAAAAAAAAAAAAAAAAATGTTCATGTCACTACCGAAACAGTGTATGTTTTAGTCCATTGGCTAAGACTGATTTTAACCACACTTTCACATTTTTGATCAGGAAAAATTACTCTCATAGCCTCTCTTTTATAGTAAATCGGTACCATCATTTTGAGTTAAATGTTTAAATGTTTAAACAAAAAATTTTAGTATGTTTTAGTATGTGAGTGTTAAAATTCTGTAATATAATGTGGTCACTACCAACACATTACTGTCAGTACCGAAAATGTGCAGTCACACCCGAAACATTGGATGTTTTGTCAAAAACAAAGCAGAGGTGTAGTCTACGTGATTAGCAGATATACGCCGTATACGTAACCATCCAATAAATCACAATACGCTTTGTTGCTTTTGACATGAAACAAAGTCTCATGTCAAATTCTGCCCATTTACTACAAAAAAAAAACGTTTTGGCGCTCTTCAAAGTGGTGTGGCAGATTGCTTTAGAAGATCCTCAGTTCAAGAGAAGCTGCAGCGTGAAGTGCACATGAACTGATCATCTCCTCTGCTTGAATACAGCGTGAAATAAACATGAATAAACATCTGAAGGTATGTTAAGTCAAGTCAAGTCAAGTCAAATTTATTTATATAGCGCTTTTACAATTGGTAATTGTTTCAAAGCAGCTTTACATATTAGACGCACAGAAAAAAAGGGAAGTGGTTAAAAATAAGCTGTACAAACAATCGTGGTAATATGTAACATATACAAGATGGTGCTACATTAAGCCAATGTCGGCTGACTCCCAGGGGTGGAAAAAACCCCCTAGGAGAAAACCCAGCGTGGGAAAAAGTCCTAGGAGGGAAAAAACCCCTTGGAAGATATATATAATATATGTAAATGGATATGGAGATCAAAATCTGAATTATACATTTTTATTATAGAGATTAAAAATAGATTATATATATATATTTGTAAGCGGATACGGGGATTTAAAAATCTATGCAGCCAGAACTGGATCTGTAGGCCCATTGTCTCCTGGGCTGCGTTGTAGTCAGGTCCAGACACAGGTTCTCCATCTGATCTGGATACGGCCTGGATCCAGCACCCGGAAAACCTCGGGATAAGCAGAGAGACAGATATTAGCGTAGATGCCATTCTTATTCTGATGTACAGGTATATCTAGTGTTATAGGAAATGTTCTCGGTTCCGGCCGACCTAATTATTGCAGCGTAACAATCCTTTAACGGATTTGAAAAATGTTAATGTATTGATAATGTGTTATGTGTATGCAAGAGCAAAGAGATGTGTTTTTAGTCTAGATTTAAACTGACAGAGTGTGTCTGCTTCCCGAACAATGCTAGGAAGTTTGTTCCAGAGTTTAGGTGCTAAATAGGAAAAGGATCTGCCGCCTTCAGTTGATTTTGATATTCTGGGTATTATCAACTGGCCTGAATTCTGAGATCGCAATAGACGTGAAGGACTATAATGCATTAAGAGCTCACTTAGGTACTGGGGAGCTAAACCATTTAGTGCTTTATAAGTAAGTAGCAAGATTTTAAAATCTATACGATGTTTAATAGGGAGCCAATGTAATGTTGACAGAACTGGGCTAATATGGTCATACTTTCTGGTTCTAGTAAGAACTCTAGCTGCCGCATTTTGGACCAACTGTAGTCTGTTTAAAAGCCGAGCAGAACAACCACCCAGTAGAGCGTTACAATAATCTAGTCTTGAGGTCATGAATGCATGAACCAACTGTTCCGCATTTGTCATTGAGAGCATATGTCGTAATTTAGATATATTTTTTAGATGGAAGAAGGCGGTTTTACAGATACTAGAAACATGACTTTCAAATGAAAGATTGGTATCGAAGAGCACACCCAAGTTCCTAACTGAGGACGAAGATTTAATGGAGCACCCGTCAAGTGTTAGAGAGTATTCAAGGTTTTTTCGTGAAGAAGTTTTTGGTCCAAAGATTAGGATATCAGTTTTTTCTGAATTTAATAATAAGAAATTTCTTGTCATCCAGTTTTTAATGTCAGCTATGCATTCTGTTAGTTTTGTGAATTTGTAGGTTTCGTCAGGGCGCGAGGAAATATAGAGCTGAGTATCGTCAGCGTAGCAGTGAAAACTAACACCATGCTTCCTAATTATCTCTCCTAAGGGCAGCATGTACAGAGTGAAAAGCAACGGTCCTAGTACTGAGCCTTGTGGTACTCCATACTGAACCTGTGATCGATACGACATCGCTTCATTAATTATTACAGACTGATAACGGTCAGATAAGTACGATTTGAACCATGCCAAAGCAATTCCACTAATGCCAATATAGTTTTCAAGTCTTTTTAAAAGAATGTTGTGATCGATAGTGTCAAAAGCAGCACTGAGATCTAATAACACTAATAGAGAAATACAGCCACGATCGGATGATAAGAGTAGATCGTTTGTAACTCTAACAAGTTAAAAGATAGAGTACAACTTACTGAAATCTGTATCATGTCTTGTGTAATTGCTCAATCAGTGTTTATTAACAAAGATGTTAATAAAAAAGATTGTAAACAAACAAACAAACGTAAAATCACATTTACCTCGGAGAAAACATATTCAGTGACCATAAACTCCTTAGTCAGCTAAAAAAAAAGAACTCTAGAGAGGAGCATTTAGCTAAATATATGCACCATATTACATATTTATTAAAAAAATTTTAATGTTCTTCAATAGCCTATATAATGAATGTTTGAATAAATCCGTCAGATTCAAATTGACAGCCACCATTTAAATGTTTATATTTCAAAAAACGAATTGGAGTAAGCAATAATTTTAAAGTTAGTAGGCCTATTATAACTTTATTTTTTATAAATCATTCCCTTAAGAATGATTTATTTGCCATGTACTGTACCTGATATACACTATATCCAAAATAACTGATATCGAATCGAATTGCAAGCTTGTCAATCGAAATGCATAAGTATGATGACAGACTGGCAGGAAATGGTGCAAAACAGAAAAAGTCCAAACAGGATGATACTGTGACATACTGATAAGCCTCGTATTTCCATTATTGTTAATAATAGTTGCAACTTGCACTCATGAAGGCACAATATGCATTTTTTTTTTTTCATGGCTAAGGGTCACTGACCCCCTTCAAAACAATGCGTAGATATCATGGAACTTGTCATCATGCCAATGGATATAATAATATAATAATAATAATAATGCACTTGTATAATTTAAATTAAAAAATAGCATATACTTTAAATATTAAATACACAAAACAGGTAATCAAAAATCTTCTATGTCAAATAAACTTAGTAGTAGCCTAATTCATAATAATAGCCTACATGGCTCAACTTTTTAAGCACTTTCTCAAAAGTGTTCTGAAGCATGCTTTTTGTTATGTTTGTTCACAGACACTGTTATAAGTCAAAGGGCCATAATCTAAGTGATAAAAAAGAGATCACTCATATTACACAGCCTGGAGCTCATCATAACTGCATAAGAGTGCACTGGTCACTGACGATGCTGTCCTGGAGGCTATGTCGGACCCACAGACACATTTAATGAGGAAAATTACCGTGCACGTTTTAGCCATAAGTTTCGTCTGAATTGCACGCGTTTCTACTTTCACATGTAAATGACTTGTTGCATTTATGATAAGCAAGCATAAATTCTAGTAGGCTACAACGTAATTACGCATTCGAAACAGTTTGTTTGCGTTTCGTTGCTCCGTCTCACACTGGGCCCATTACCGGGTTTTGGTACCCGTGCCTACCAGTAGCCTAGGCTCGCACACCCCGTCCGCGTGCAGGTTGATCCGCGTAAAACAGGGCATGTGCGAGTGACTCGAGCGCTTGAAAACAGCTGGCCACTAGATGTGCACACGCGCCAAACGCTTTTTTTCCGAGCTCACGGCCAAAGGAGTATACTCTGAAAGGCTCGCGCGCTTAATTGTTCGCGAGATGCAGCGGAGTAGATGCCGAAAATGAAATATACCCGGGCCTTTATGCCGGATGAATGGGAATCTGCTTGCCGCAAGAGGCAGCGTCACGTGTTCCACAACAACACTTAGCTGCTTGCTGATGTGCCTGCCTATTAATTCACCTAATTTGCAGCACAAATGGCTAATTAATTAAAAAATGCAAAAAATATATAGGGCCGGTGTTACAATATATTCGGTTCCTGAAATATTCTGTTCCACTGGGTGGCGCTTACGCGAATATTCATGAGATCCTCCTCTTGTGGGCGGGTCCTTGAGAGAACGCGCAAGTGAATGGAACTGAAAATATAGAGAATACGAACCGACGTCATGCCGTGTTGCATGCCGGGGCGGCGCCGCCATTTTGACAGGATCGCCCCCTACTACTTGCACTGAAATGAATACAGATACTTGCTTACCTTTTGTTTTGTTTCTGCCATTAAGTGGAACATTCACATTTTTAAGGGTATCGTTTGCAGGGAACAGAAGCTATTTTATAGCATCGCATGATCATTTTATTTATTTTTTTATTTTTTCACTGAAGTTTTGTAGAATTTCGTTTACAATGTTCATCTGTTTACCGTGTCGCACACTGGACGCTCGCTGCTGCTTCAGCCATCATATGAATATCCAAATAAAAGTATGTTCAACACGCTGAGAAAAATCGATTCATTTATTTGTTGGAAACGTTTAAATGATGCTTCAACGAGCATATTGAGTAGGCCTACAACTGTTGTCATTGTAAATATTCCTTTCCACGATCCCAGAGAATCAGAGATTATGGGTCAGTCAGCGGACAGACGGACACGAACACACTGTATTTTTATATTTATTTCAACAGATGACAAACAAAATCAAAACCCTAGGAGCTTGTCAACAGTTTAGTAGTGAGTCCTTGCAAGGGCACATTTTAAAAACGCTGGCTTAGTCTATTATGATGACATTATATTAAAAGATGTGCAGACGAGCCCTGAATATGAACGCAACGCGTTCTCCACACGGTATGCTTTAACAGTACAGAATCTTGTGTTTGTCTCGGTGCATTAAGCGTTTCTTCATTCTTAAAAGCATTTGAATGTCCCTGTTCAAGTTCTACTAATTCACGAGCGGAGTGAGAGTCAGACTCGCAAAAGGTAATGTTAATTATTAAACCAAAAATTTCAAAAAACACTCAGCAATGTGATTCTTTTATTGAGTGATATGCAGTGGGTTTAATCAGTGCCATTACTAAAAGATTTGCCATCCGGTGTCTTCTCGTCATCTCCTAGACCTGCTTCCCTTGCTGTTTTTACACGTAGAAAAGGCAAAAAACGTTGCTCATTGTCCAGTTCTCTCTCAGAACGATTATCAGAGTTACTATCACCATTATCGATGCAGCATTAATGACATACAATGGTGAAATTTTTCACAATCATGACAGAAAACAAATTACTGAACTAAACTCAATGACGGAAAGGCTGCGCGATCCTGTCAAGATGGCGTATAAACAAAGAAGTTACCCAGAACTCAACGCGGCGTGACGTCAGAATCGTATTCTCTATTAGTACACGCTCCTCAAATCGCATCGGTTTAATGGATTATTTCGAAAAGGTAATAAAATATTCAGTGTTAAGCAACAGTTCACATGCATAGTTTGTGTAATATGACAAATCGTCAGAGCTATTTTGCCTGATTGAGTACAGGACAGGCATTCAGATAAACAGTTAACGTAATGATACATCAGAGCAAACATGAGCGAATAACCTTGTTTTACACTGATGTTTTCTGTTTAGCTTTTTTATTTGTGAGGCTTTAAAAAGTTTTTGAATAGTTTGATTAGTTTGCTTCCTTTGTTGTAATTCTGTGACTACAGGCTACTGCATAGTGTTGACAACTTGAAACAAACCTCTACAAATGTGTCTGTGGCCTAATAAAAAGCTATAGCCTGGTGTGATTATTCTGTCATCCTTAATTTCTTGATTATTTTGATATTTTCAGTGTTTAGCACCACAGTAAGACTTACATAGGCTACCCATTATCAACACCAAACTACAAATATTTCCTGTTTTCTCATATTTTACTGGATATCATGACAAATTATCATTATAGTCCAACAAGTAAATGCACACTTGATGTTATTTGTCACGTATTTTTGTTGCAAAGCAACATCAAAAAAATTTTTGTTGAGTTTTTCACTTTCAACTGTTTTTCCAGCAAATTTCTTAACGTGTAAATATTTGTACAAACAAAAAGATTCAACAACTGAGACATAAACTGAACAAATTTCACAGACGTTTGATGAACATCTGAAAGTCTGATGTGGCACCAGCTGCTTTACAGAGCATCTCATCCTCATGGACAGCACCAGATTTGCAGCTCTTATACTGTGAGATGTTACTCCACTCTTCCACCAAGGCATTTCACATTCTCAAACATGCCTAGTGGGACTTATAGTTACATGTGGTTTGGCACTGGAAGGACAATCAGCTGTCCTTCTGTCTCCCTGTAGCACTGTCTCAGGCATCTTCGTGTGTGTGTGTGTGTGTGTGTGTGTGTGTGTGTGTGTGTGTGTGTGTGTGTGTGTGTGTGTGTGTGTGTGTGTGATGGAGGGATTCCCGCCGCTGTTTTGACTCCTTTACACATTTTAGGAACATTGCAGTTTATTGCTCTGTTCTCATCTGCAGTCCTCATGTCTCCTGCAGGACTAAGGCACGTTCACACAGGTGATCAGAGACCCTGGGCATCTTTCTTCTGGTGTTTTTCAGAGTCAGTAGAAAGGTCTCTTTAGTGTCCTAAGTTATTGTAACTGTGACCTTGATTGACCTATAGGTACATGTGCAATAATTGAATAACATGACAAACATTGTTAAAACCCTTTCTAAAGATCTGTAAAACTTATTTGGATTGTACAAAATTATCTTTAAAATATTATCCTGAAAATTGACTTTTCTTAATTCGTGGGTTTTTTTTTTTTTTTTTTACAACAAATCCAGTTGTAGCCTATATAAATATTCATTACATTAAATGTTATAACAAGTACAGAAGTAATTACTCTATGAATGTAACTCAAATTGAAAAGACATTTAAAAATTCAAAACAATGTGTGAAAAGAAGCAATGCTAAATGTGAGGTTCTGAGGTAAATATTAAAACAGGGCCTTGGCACTCGGGAACAGCCTTTATGGATGTCTGGATCACACACTGCCAGAGCTCTCCAAGACTTCAGCTCTCACATCCAGTCTGAAACAGACAGTGACTTTACAAGATGATGAGTGTAATGTGAAAACATCACAAAAGCAAAACAAAACCATATTATGACATTGGTGATGATAATAAAAAATAACGTCATCTTGTAAAGTAGCTATTTTTTTTCTGTGTATTTGTGCTGTATTACCTCACAGAAATAAATTTTATTATTATTATCAGAATTATTTTATTTGACTGCTTTTTAAATCAGATACATAAGGTTGTTTGAGTATGTTATTTTTGACACATTTCAGGGTTTTGTGCTGCAATATCCTGCCTTGTCAAACTTTAAATATAACGAAACTGAATTATAATTTCATAATTATAATATTTTAAACAAAAATAACATTCTTTAAGTAGCTGCTGGCATGTCCAAGAAGACTGTCATCAAAGCAAAGCTCCAAAGATTTATATTCCAAAGGAATATTTTATTACCTTTTCGAAATAATCTATTAAACAGTTGCGATTTGAGTAGCGTGTGCTAATATTTTCAGTTCCATTCGCTTCCGTGTTCTCTCAAGGACACGCCCACAATAGGAGGATATCATGAATATTCGCGTAAGCGCCACCCAGTGGAACAGAATATTTCAGGAACCGAATATATTGTAACACCGGCCGATCAATCGGTCTACCTCTACTCTACACTATCATACTAAACTACAATGGAGTGTGTTGAAAGTTATAATGTTATTCTATGTATTAGTTTGTTGGCTGTATGAGACTAGCAGTAAGCTAGGTCAACATTAGAATATCACACTGATGATAACATTTATCGTGTTGAGCATAACATTGATTTGTTTTATGTACATTTGCTCATCGTCTAATAAAGCACATGCAAGAGCGGTGTTTCTGTTAAGTTGAAGTTTATAGCAAAGCTCTCATTTATTATTTATACTTATTAGATCACATTTATTAATTTCCTTATTTTATACATGGGAAGGACTTGCTTTTTAGATATCCGTTTGTTGTACAACGTGTTTATTTATTGTGTGGTGCTTTTGACGTATATTGTTTATCTTACTCTACATGACCTTGTGAATTGCCCTTCGGGGACAAATAAAGTGTTTGAAATTGAAATTGAAATTCTCAATCTCCTGATTCAGGCTACAGAGAATCTGCTCAAATTGGGTTGTACACTTTGTCCTGCTTGCCTTATTGTCTTTCTATGAACAAGAACATGGTCTATCAAAGTTGCCCAGATTTAATCTTTCATCATGAAATTACGTTTCAAAACCATTTTTATTTCAGAAATTCTGTTCCCTGGGACAGAAATTACACACTTTGCCTTTAAGACTTACCGAAATTGATTACTTTATAGTATTTCCCAGAATTGCATTAAAAATGTTAATGTTTAATCACTGCTCAAATACAAGTTACAAAGGTTCATATTGGTATTTCACCCATATCTGAGAGTTAAAAGGAGCTAGCACTGATCATGTCAGTCATGCACTACGCTACTGGATGTATCATCACTTTTTTCTTGTACATCTCTGTATCTGAAGGTAAGTTCCCTATAAGAGCATTTTTCATGCAAAGTTTGAGAATGATAATGTGTTCCTCCATGTCAGATTATGACGAAGGCCTGTAGCTGAAACATCTGTTTTTGTCATTTTGTGGCTGTTATTATGTATTAAAGGGTTAGTTCACCCAAAAATGAAAATTCTGTCATTTGAAGCTTTACAAATCTTTTGTTTCGAATCAGTGGTTTGGAGCATGTATTAAACTGCCAAAGTCACGTTATTTCCGTAAACGAGGCTTCGTTACGTCATAAGTGTTTTGACATTTCCATAGTTCACGTGACTTTGGCAGTTTGATACACACTCCGAACCACTGATTCGAAACAAAAGATTTGTAAAGCTTCAAAGCTTCATGAAGCAGTCTTTTGAAATCACCCATAACTAGATATTGTTGAATAAAGTCGTTATTTTGTTTTTTGGGCGGACAAAAAGTATTCTCATCGCTTCATAACATTAAGGGGACCTATTATGCCCCCTTTTACAAGATGTAAAATAAGTCTCTTATGTCCCCAGAGTGTGTATGTGAAGTTTTAGCTCAAAATAGCCCACAATTTTTAATAGTATGTTAAAATTGCCACTTTTTGGGGGTGAGCAAAAACACGCTGTTTCAGTTTGTGCCCTTTAGATGCAAATGAGCAGCTGCGCTCGGCCTAAGAGGGCGGAGCTTCAAAAGCTAATTTTCCAGTGTCAGGATTCAGTCAGGACGCACAATAATGTCAGAAACTGTGAATATATGCTGCATGGAGATAGAACAGGTATAGTTTAGTTTAATTACGGTTATAACTTACATTGTCTTCTTGTTTTTAATCTACTATATTAGTACAAGCCTGTTTACTGATGAGTTTTATAATGTTTATTGTACTTCACACAAAATATGAAGCGTCTGTTTTCAAATCACTGTAAGATCTTAATAAAACACAGTGCAAGTGTGCATTAAAATATTATCCATAAACTCTCTCTCTCTTCTCCCTTGCATTATCATCAACATACACAGCGAAGTACACAGAAACACTCATTACAACTAACAGTAAACAAATATATAAAGACCTTATGCCTTTTCGGGTGGTGCTTAATAAACTGGTAAACTTTATATTCGTAAATCAACTGCGATGAACTGTAATAAAGTGCTCTCACCTTCATTACTGCCGTATCCAGTATCACTCTGGAGACTGTAAGCTGGATCACGAACAGTTTACTGATCTATCCTTGAGTAACAAATTTTTAGCACTGTCTCTGTTTTGTATTGACATTCGTTCACAAAGAAGTCCGGTGTGAAATGATTTGCGCAGACATAAATGAATTTGAGTAGAGTTGAGGGAGCATTTTCTTTCATTTTCTTTCTTACACCTCGTCTTCAGCGGGAGCAAATGGAGAGAGCTATGTGGGTTAATCCATCCAGCTACAGAACACCTAAAATGCTTGGGAGACGTTCTTGTCAGTGCAGTAATGGCGGACTGTGTAAACTTGCTCAGGGCGGTTCCATGTTAAAACGGCAGTGTCTGTCAACATTCGTGGGCGGGGCCTATGACTAAAGTGATGTCACATTGCCAGGAACTTGCAAATGGCTTGTTCTGAGACACTGCTTATGATTTATGGGATTAAAAAAAAAAGGAGTGGTTGGATTTTTATCATTATAGGGTGGTTGTGTTCACACACTGCCAACACACATTTACAGCCAAACACCATACAAAAGTAAATTTTGCATAATAGGTCTCCTTTAAGGTTTTTAGCAATGTAGTCACATTAACTGTTTTAAATATGTCTTTAGTAGCTTTCTGGACATTTGAAAGTGTTAATTATCTTGCTGTCAATGGAGGCCTTACTGAGCCATCGGATTTTATCCAAAATATCTTAATTTGTGTTGAAGTTGAACAAAGGTTTTTTGGGTGTGGAACGACATGAGCGTGAGTAATAAATGAAATAATTTAATGACAGTAAGTAATTAATGACAGAATTTTAATTTTGGGGTGAACTAACCCTTTAAGAAGAAGTTTTTATGTAAAAAAATTTGATTTTTTTTTTTTTTTTTTTTTTCCAGATGATATCAAAACTCAATTAACAATTTGGATGGTTGGCATAACTTTCATTTATTTACATATTTCTGAAATGATTTGCAAGTGTAAAGATGCATAAGTGGAAAAGTGCAAGTTCTATGTCAAAACTGGTTTAAACTGGTTTAAAACCTGAATGTTTGCGTTTTCATGCACTGTGTTAGCAGAGTACTCTTAGGGTAGGGACACACCAAACCAACGCCAAAAAACTACACTGATAAAAGCCGAATGTGTTGTCGCCTTGCGTTTTGTTAGTTGTTAGACTTAGAAGTGTTGGATTTTCCGATAATGTAGTTCTGTGGTTAAATACTTATTTAAAGGGAAAAATCCAGTGTGTACAGGTTGAAGGTATTCAGTCAGATTTATTGGAGGTTGTGGAGAATCCCCAAAGGATCTGTGCTAGGACCGTTATTATTTACTTATTATATATATAAATTGTCTTAGTTTAAACATTGTTAATGCAAGGTTTCATTTTTACGCAGATGACACTGTTATTTATTGTACGGCCCCTTCCAAGCAGCAATTTTTGGGCTGTTTCAAATCTGCCTTTGATATTATTCAAGCAAGATTTTGTGCTTTGAAGATGTTCTAAATGTTGAAAAAACAATATAGTAAAACTTTATTAAATAGCTCCATTGCTCTTCAGACTTCTCAGTTTCGGAGTACAAATCTCTTGATATTATGATTGATGATACATTACATGTACAGTTTGTACATTAATTATTTGAAACAAAAACTAAAGAAAAGGTTAGGGTTTTAATTTAGAAATAAGTTTTTAATTAAATGCAAAGATGAATCTTGTGTCTGCTACCTTCCTGCCAGTTCAACATGCTCCTTCTTTCCTTCTTGGGTCTTTGGATGCTCTGAATCATGGTGCCTCAAGATTCATAACGGATTGTAAATTCTCAACACATCATTGTGTATTTTATAAAAGACTTGCTTGGTCTTTGCTATTCGAAGGAAAATGCACTGCTACTTATTGATATATAAAGCTATATTGGGTCATTTACATTCAGAAATCGTCTGGAAACCATTTATTACTTTCTCAAATCTGTTATAATCTTTATGCACCTCCTGATAGAACTAAACTAAGTAAAACTGCCTTTAAATATGCTGCAATGTTGGACTGGAATTGTCTACAAATGAAATTAAGGCTACATAACTTGGTGTCTTCTAGTCATTTTAAAGCTGTTATACATAATTTAGAGAATTAATTAATGGCGTGTAAATGTTTTTAAAAGGTTGTATGTTTGTTATGTTGTTATTTATTTATTTATTTTTGTATATGTGTATATGCAAATTTGGGCTTATCTTTGCAAGGACACTCCTGTAAAAGAGATTCTTAATCTCAGTGAGGTTTTCTCCTGGTTAAATAAAGGTGAAATAAAAAAATAAATACATGTACAAAAGATATCTACACACAGTCAATAACAAAAATACACTGACTGTTTTGTTTTGTTCTTTGATTTGGCACTGTCCATTTTCTTTTCATCCCTTTATTCAATCTTCCTAACCCGTTTTGGCTTAATCTATCTAAAGCAAAAAATGTAGACCTTCCCCTTGCATCAGCATGCTGACAATCCAATTTTGTTTCCTTCTGTAATAAATGTTGTAAAAAGCAAGTAGCATTGTGGCAACATCCACTTCAAAAACTTCCCCCTTCACTTAGAAAAATGAGCTTGGGTACTTTAAATGTTTAATTCTTAATTTAGTTTCTCTTAAACTGTATTAGGCTAAAGGTCATACACTGCAATTTTTTTAAATACTGGTCTTGTAGCAATAGCATGATGAAATGCTGAGAACTAAATTAAACATGTGAAGATGATGAACTTAAGTATGCTGACAAACGAGGTAATTAATGTAACACAGCTAAACTAAACGACCTAATGACATTAGTAACCATGACAACCCAAGAAGCGTGAAAATCAAACAAAGGTGACTAATGAATACAAACTAAGGGCTCTATTTTAACTATCTAAGCACATGGCGCAGGTGCACTTAGGGCATGTCCGAATCCTCGTTTGACAGTTTAACAACAATGAAACGTTTGCTAGTTTAATGACTTCTTCAACAAGAACATGTTATCAAAACAGAGTCAGAGCAAGGGTTTAAACTTTTATTCTGAAACCGTGGTGAGAAACGATTTAGAAACAAGTATTTTTATAGGTAGGTTTATATATGATAGCACTATGTAGGTTTATATATGATAGCACTATGTAATGCTATATTATCATCTTTTAAATTGTTTAATATATTGTGAAGCCTTAGAAAATGGTCTAATTATGATTTTACTTTCTATTTAATATTTTGGCGAAATCGAGCACTCAAAATTAATTGAGGAATCGTGAAATCTGGCTACAAGTATCTTTACCATGGCTCAAAATCCAATGCATAGCACATTAATAATGTGATTATGAAATTGTAGCTATGAAAAAAATTGCATTAGTATCAAATCAGGCATATGCATTGCTGGTGTTTAAATCCTTAACGTCGTTAAACATGTTTAATTAATCTCACCCATTAACTACAATAGTCAAAAATATAAAGTATCACATGTTTGTGAACAAAATGATGCACGTGATTAATCTTGTTTTCTTTTTTTTTTCGCTTCTCAGCGCCAGACTGCTGTTGTCAGTGTGAGATGGGGGCGGGGTGAAGCGAGAATGGCGTGTTGCATGTGCTTAAGTTACTGCGTTCTCCATAATTCTTTTAATATCTATGTTTCTGTTTACATTTATTTTTAAGTTAATTTTACTATGCAATTTTATGCACTATATGCAAAGATTTATTTTATTTTTTTTTGAACAAAGGTGGTGCCCCCCCTGGGAGTTGGTGCCCTACGCAATGCATACTCTGCGTATAGGGAGTGGCAGTACTGTTAGCAAGTAACACCTGCGTCGCACCTGGTGCCACATTGCACCGGATGTATGATAAGGCCCTAAAAGTCCATGAAAACGAAATTAAGAACAAACACAAGTGAATATTTGTAACAGCTGGATTGTTCAGAACTGTCTGCTTGTTATTGTTTGCACGTTGGGTGCTTCTCATTTCTAATTATGTGCATTCTCGTTTTATTTCCTTCCTCCCTTTCTTCCTCTCTGTTTACTACTCTCTGTTGTACTTGTCAAAGATAATGTTTGAGAAAAGAGGTATTTAACTATCAAATATGGGTGAGGGTGTTCAACAGACAACTTTTGAATTTAATTGAAATCTGAAATTTGCTTCATTACTCTACTACAAAGACCTAAAACAGTATAGCCTGTTAACTGTCAGTGGCCTGGTATAGGGGACACCTGGCGTGCTTTTTATTGCCTTTTTCCCTACCACATATCTTAATCACCATAAATTAGGTATCATTCAAAAGCTTAACAACTCAAAATTCATCCTGTGGAAACCATTTTGAAACTGGACATTGTGATACCATGGGAACAGTACTTTAAACCTTTTAGCTGCTATTTTTCTATTGATTTTAGAGTCTAGATTATTTTGTCAAATATATATTTAGTATTAAAAGTTTAGTTCATTTGGTTTACAGTCAAAAAAAACTTGTATAACCTTTTTGAAAAGCTTGATTCTGTGTCTAATGCTGTGTACACACTAAAAGATTTTTGAAAACTTATTAGATTTTCAAAGTGTGAGAGACCACAAACATGAGGACAAAAAAAACACCTAGATTTAACTGTTTTGCTTCTATAGTGTGTGGTGTACCATGATGTGACAAAGACAGCACACACACAAGAGCAGATTTTCAACCAGAGTCAGTGTTGTCAGTCCAAGTATCATACCAGAAGCTCAAATTATCGTATTTGGAAGAAAATTATCGTACATGACTTTTTATATGTTTTGCTGCTGTATAGATAAATTAACTAAATTATTAACTAATGATTTTTTTTCAATGGAATGACTCAATACTGAACTTATTTAAGTTGGACAATCACACTATTTTCTTCTAGAGCTGCTGTACAGCCAAAATTATGTTCCCTCTATCACTGTAAAGCTACTTTGACACAATAAATGAACAAGTTGACTTGACGAGTCAAACGTACAGAATACAGCTATTTATCTAGACCAACAACTTTTTGACACGACCTGCAAATTACCTCAATAGATAAATAACTAGGTGTACCTTAGTGGGAAACAACTGACCTAACTTAGCGCCGCAACAGGAACGTTAACTTGTGCTCATGAGAGTTGTTCTCCGCGATGATTGGCCGAGAAAACATAACGTGAGATGAGATGGACGTTCCAGCTAGATCAATGAGTATAAGCCCTATGATTACAATGACCATCATTTGAAGTGTCACAAAATTCTAAAATTATCATACATTATGGGATTTTTTTCATTATTGATCGTACAGAGGTCAAAATTATCGCACAAATACGATAATTATCATACATCTGCCAGAGTCCCGACTGTAAACGGGACATCCCGCAAAATCTTTCGAGACTTCAGAATAAACATGACGGACAATAGGCAGGAAGAAATTGTGATGATAGTGTTTGGAATGATTTTGGTATGTTTTACAGGACACATTGTATAAACTCTAAATAAGTTGATCTTCCATCTCTGCTGTCCAAATCCATTTAACTTTGTGTAGCGCCATGACTGCATTTGTTATGCTTCTGTCTTCGGTCAGCTCCAGGGTTGCCAGGTTTTCACAACAAAACCCACCCAACTGATACTCAAAAGTAGCCCAATCGCATTTCAGGGTGGTCTGCTGGTAAAAATCACGTTCAAGGGGGTAAAATCCGCATTTTGCCGGGGTTCCCCTGGTTAAATTCGCATTCCAGGAGCTGAATATCAAGTTATTTGGAGTCGCTTCAACACGTGGACATGAAAAACAACCCGCGGCAACAGTGTAAAAGTAGCCCAAGTCCGCGGTTTTCCCACAACACTGGTCGGCTCGCTTTCTGATTGGATATTGTTTAGTTTCACAATATAATCGCCATTATATGTGTGTGCATTTGTCCCATAGACTGTAAAAAAAAGATGGACGACGCGACGCCGCTTCCTTCCATTGTAATGAACTGAAGCCAAAATGGGCCGATGAATGGGCGCTGACACATTACGCAATACGTCAAAAAAAAAAGTTTGGAGCCTGGGCATGCGCAGAAGGAATCGTCAGTGGAGCCGGAGGCGGAGTCGCGATATCAAACTTCCGCCCAGACGACTGCATCATCATTCATGTATTTTAAATAGACTATAAAAATTATGCACAATTTAAAAATCTATCAATAAAATAATAGGCTATTCTGTTTCTAGAGCAATAATATTTTTGAAACAGCAAATTCAGAAGATAAAATCAATATAATATGCCACTAGAAACAACTCTAAATCGTCAGAAACGGTCCTGCCATTTTAAATCAAGTTCAACTAACGTTACAGGAGATCGATTGCTGTAATAAGAGTAGGCTATCATTAGTTTTGTCCTGCTAATTATTATTTAATACCATAGACTGTAAAAAAAATATGGACGTAGTGTCCGTGACGTCACCCATAGAGTTCTGAATAGCAGTTTTGACACGCAAATGAGGCCGCAGCCATCTTAGCTGCACGTGACCGCACGTCACTCACGGATAACTGAAAATGGGCAAAGAGGCGGGACGAAGTTGGAGCCCATACGACTTGTTGCTGAAACAACGCCCGCCCTAGCTATCTATCTAAAATATTAATAAAGATAGCAATATCATTAGAAAGTACTAAAGGATTACTGTCAATCTACGGTGATTTTTTTACGATAACGTTATAGATGCTCCAACACCAGTAGGCTAATTAATTTGTGTGGGGTGTGCAAATAACACAAATCAAATGGGATTTCATACCTTTATAATGAGATCGCGAGATGAATCCAATCCGTGGCACTTGGGTAAAATAAATATATATGTACCAGATGTTCTCTCAAACTAATGAGCACGTATCCAAAGTATAATTTTTCAAAATAGTGCAGCAGTTTTAGTTATATCCAAGCAGTGCTGTCGGAGTTGTATACGTTATCCTGGTATTGTCATTGTAGTAAATGTCAGGAACAAAACTTTTAGCCAATGCCACGACGATCCAACAACGTGTGTTCCGCATGCGAGCACATGTACACAGACTGACATCTGTCTCGAGTATGCAGCAAGCCATATATTGTATAAAATAATACAGAAAAAAAGCACAAATACGAGTGAGATGCCAAATTCAGCGGCTGAAATGAGCTGCTGAGGTAACATGACGGCTCACAGACAGCAGCGGCATACCTGTCACTCAAGTGACCACGCCCTTAATTATGCATAACTTTAAGGCTTAATATAATTTAAACGGATGAGCTATAAAAAAAATTCACCCCCCTCAGAGTTGTCATGAAGGGCAAATTCGCAGTATAGACCAAAACCACAATATGAACCAGACTGTAAACATGTTTTTTTCTGCTGTAAACTTGGCTAATTTAACATGATGGTCAATGAGATTCTGCTCACTTCTGCAGCCTGTCCCTAGCGGCCAGTCGATGAATTGCAGTTTAATTCACTTCCGTATTGGCTTCACGAGAAACAGGGGGAGGTTGCCGCTTGTTTAATACCCATAAAAATAATAAGTAACTGCCAGTTAACGATCATCAGCTTTTTCCCCACATGGTTAACATTAGGTGTGTTATCTTAACTAATAACATTTATTAATTAGCTTATAAAGCCCACATTTAATGTTACAGAAAAAAGTTCAGTGATCCGTCAGGTCCTGTAGGTCGGTTAGTACAGTTTACTGCTGAACAACTCATTTTGTTGGTGTTAAATAACAAAGAAATCCAAAATTAATAGTTAGTTATACATCTTCAATCTCCCCTCGAAGCTCCGACAGTCCTCAGACAAGCTGTCAATGAAATGCGAATCATGACGACGCCCCGTTTTTATAGCATCAAATTGCTAGCTAAAATCTAAATCATCACAAAAACGAACAATTTAATATATATCAGCGTGATAACAACTACCTTAAATGACCAAAACCATCTTTCAGAAAGTTTTATTTGAAGCAGAATTTATTTTTAAGTTTTCACTGAAGTCTCATTCGACTGCATTGAGAGGGCGGGGTTTATGACCTGTACTGCATCCAGCCACCAGGGGGCGATCAAAGAGCCCTCAGCTTCACTTTTCAGGACGTATGAGACACACCCGGTTTGTCCTCAGGGTTCCCCCCACACATCAGGATTTGAATATGCTTGAACAACATGTTGAATATTTACGATTCGCAATTGGGGTGCCTCCGATGTTCTTCCGAGCAGATTCAGTCACTCCTAACAGACCTCACACAACAGGGAATTCTGATAAGATTATCTGTAGAACCATCAAGATAATCGGGACATTACCTAGGATTGTCATAAGGAGAGAAAGCCCGATTATCTTGTGGTGTGTACGCAGCATTATTTAAAAATAAGACCATTCTTAGGTCTGTATTTCAAAGTATTCATGAATTACAGCCTTTTACGTTCAGATCTATGCTCAAGAGACCAACCAAGGCCAGAAAACCATATTAAGCTTGTTTAAGCTTTTATAGAATATAATTCATACCCAGCAAAAAAGGCAGAAACTTCAAAATAAGTTCTGTACTAAATCTTTACAAGCCAGCATTGGGTTATCAGCAGTTTAAAGCATTAGAGAAGATAAATGCAGTATGTTTCAACTACTGACATCAGCTTTGAGACACAGAGACCACTCTTTTCATACAAGTAATGCCCTAAATTTCAGATCTAAAATGATCAAATGTAAAGGTTAACAATATTCAATATTTCTCTGTTTCAGCGCAATCAGAATATGACTATGACTATGACATAAAAAAAAACTGCACCACATCTGAATCCATCATTGGAGGCACGGTGGAGTATTCAAATGGCAGTGTTGAGGGTAGTCTGCTAATTTATCGCTGCAGGGATGGATTTGAACCTTATCCAATCAGCCAGAAAGTCTGCAGCTCTGACGGAGAATGGGAGCCTAGGATATCCAGGGTCAAATGTGAAGGTAAACTTTAAAGAGTGAACATCCCATACAAGTAAAGTATTGGATACCAATACAGGCTTAATGAAATATGTGTTGGCTTTGAGACTGGAAACATGAGGTTTGTTACTTTCACAGCACCAACTTTTGCACCAAATTGCATCAAACTTTACATGCAAAAGAATTGTGCCAACAACAACAACAACAACAACATCAGAAATGGTTTACATTTTTCTTTGTTTTCTTTACACATCACATATCTCATATTTCAAGCATGATTTTCACCAGTTGTCTCTCCGGTTGCAAACTATAGTGAGTTTTAAAAAACATATTAATTTATTGCTTAAATTCTTAATTGTGGTGTAAATAATGCCACAACTATGGGTCTTTTATCATCAATAATCACTTAAATTTCTCAACTGATGTGGCCAGAGAGCAAGGAACATCATCCTCATTTGTATTGTACACCTGAAACTTAATTGTACAGCATAAACAAGCCGACATTGACAATGGTAAAGAGAACCATATCATGACTGTATTGTAGTTAGACCTATTCTACATTGTAAAAAGTTACTATGTATAAATAACTTATTTTTCAGTTCTATTTTGCACTAAAAAATTGGCTTCCAATGTCATTTACTTCTAGGATTACTATGAATTGAATCTGTGTATTGTAGAAACAAGTGATTATGGAGATTATGAGGAACCACAGAAGAACTGCTCTTTGGAAGTGTCCATAAAGGGAGGAAGTGTGTCCTACTCCAATGAGGGTTTGGAGGGAAGCGTGCTGACCTATCACTGCAAGGAAGGACAATACCCTTTTCCGACAATGCAAAGAGTCTGTGACAGGGATGGGCAATGGTCAGCCATGAGACTCCCAAATGGAAAGAGAACACTCAATGCTGTGTGCAAGGGTACCTTCTTCCTATATATACACATATGCACTTTTTTACTCTTTGCTTAACCCTGGGTCATCATTCTTTTTAATACTCTGAGTAAAAACAAAGTTTCAGACTTTTATTATGTATTTTAATTGAGGGTTAGCACCACTAATGCTGGGGTATAAAACCAAGTTCTAAAGCATAGGATCAGAAATGTATCTGTTCAGCTCATGAGCAAGAGTCATTAATTAAATAGTCTGCATGCTCTCTTTGTCTAATCAATAATATTCATAAATTTGCAAATATGAATGTTACAAGTGATGTACAAGTGATGACTGGCCTTTAACAATGACACTACTAGCAATGAGTCTACTAAAGGAGAGAGGATGAACATGGACAGAAAAAGAAAACAAGACTGAAGCAGACTTAGAGCCACACAGACTTCCGATTTTTAGCATTATAATCCTCCGAATGCACACACTAGGAGATCCGTCCGGACCGCAAGACCACACACCTGTTGATTGTAACATTTTCACAGTGAGACAAGATCTCACACAGACTTGCGAGATCAAACGTGACTTGAGAAGAAAAACAAATGGAGGGCAATCGACATCATCAGCTGGTTCTCCTGAACAATATGGGTGATCGTCTTTCTCAATACTCCACTTGCATAGTATGTTTGTGGCTGGAAAGTTTCATCTAGAAGCACGCAACATCCGGTGTGTGAAGCTTGCTCGCTCTCATTGGCTATCGCGATATCACGTCTGATCAAGACAAGATTTGGGATCGTGTGGGCTCGACGTGTTCGGGAGCAGTAAAATAATAGTAATGACACCACACAATTGAGGATTTTTTGGACAAAAAGTCAGTTGTGAGAAGCCTCGAATCGGGCCACACACACCAGATCATTGGGTGCTGCAAATCAGGCCCAAAATCGGGCTTAAAATCTTCAAAAGTGTGGGCAGCCTTAGATGGAAATCAACTGCAAATAAAAAACACCTTAGATGTAACTAATTAAAACTCTTAATTTCTCTGAATATGATTAGTAGAGGTTTAGCTTTATTGAGCGTTGCTGATGTTGTTTCATTGAACATTTCATTTGGCATCACCATTATGGTGATTAGTGTTACATTTGGTTGACTTTGATTAATAGTTCGAGTCTCAGTACTGGCAGGAAATCATTACCCATAACTGAGTACTGATGGGAAGTCTGGTTCTATTTCACAAACCAGTTCTTTCGGATAGTTCGTTCAATGAACCGGTTAAAAATAAGGTATCATCGGTTCTTTTACGTCCTCACGTAATGACGTCATTTCTATCTTCCATGTGCATGAAAATACATTCAAACACATTCAAATAAAGTAATGTGTAATCATGACTTCAGTTAAATAATAATAATCGTCATTGTTATCATCTTGGATAAGTATCTTGCATTTACGTTTTGCAAAAACACACAATACAGGCACATGGTGTGCAAACATTATGTCTTAAAGATATAAAGTAAATAAACTAGTCTTCATCAACTTTACAAAAACCATCCAGCTCATAAAGCTTAAAATATAAAGTGCATACACAATAGTAAATAGTAAAATTAATTTACGTTTTGACCGAACAGTTGCATGTTCATGTTAAAATGTTGTTTAATAAAACTAGTTGCATTTGATTTTTCCAGTACGTTTTATTTGTTATTAAATAAAATTACATTTCGCCAAATCCACCCCCCCATTCAATTCCTCGGTCCCCCCGTGCTCATAGTATCAGCACAGCATCAGTTATCCGAATGAAACTGTTCAGTTCAGATGCGGTGCTATCACGCATGCTCAGTAACTCCAGCTGATCGTTCTCAGTATCGAATGCCTCCGAAAGAAACGGTCCTCGGTTCTGTAGTGGTGATTCGAGAACTGCTCTAACTGGTTCTTGACTCGTGAACCTCTGTAGCAGTAGGTGAGCTGAGCTCAGAACTGCTGTTGACAAAACTAATTCAAAGCATGTATCAAGTATATTTAATACATTTCTACTGTTTTGATTTACACATTATAAACACTTTAAACACCTTGGCAAAAGTTTATGGATTTATTTAATCTTACTTAGAAATTAAATAAACTGTTCCTGAAAATATCATGCATTATTGATAAAACAAATAAATGTATGGTTTGACAGTCCATTAATCGTGTTTCCAATCTTTAAAATAATAGGCCTACAGTAATTGTGTGATAAACATGTTTCCAATGTGGTTTATATTGTTACACTTTATGCTCATCCTTCTGAAGAAATTACAGGCATGCTCAGCTCATCGGTTTATCGGTTCTCGGTATCGAACGTGTCCGAAAGAAACAGTTCTCGGTTCTGTGGTGATTCGAGAATCGTACATTCGGTTGTACATGAATGCATGAACACACATGCTCAGTATCAGCTGCTCGTTCTCATCGCTTCTCTCAGCACAGCATGTCTGTTCATGATGTGTGTTTGAGTTACTGGAGTAACTATATACTCCGGGATGTTAGTTTATTTCAGGTCAGATACTGTCAGGAGTGTCCGAAAGTGAGTAACTTTTAAAAAAATGTGGATCAGTGCTGACTTGTGACGCAAACTGTTTGGAATGGTTCAGTTCGATTTGGTGAACTGGTTTGACCAGTTCACTAAAAAGAACCGGTTAAAAAGAACAATTCGTTCACGAACCGGACATCACTACAACTGAGGTGCCCTTGAGCAAGAAACCGAACCCCCAGTCGCTCCCTGGGCACTGCAGCAAAAAATGGCTGCCCAACGCTCTGTGTGTGCATTCAATACTCACTGCTGTGTGTGTGCACTTGCATGGGTGAAATGCAGAGCACGGGTTCTGAGTGTGGGACACCATACTTGGCCACGTCACATTTCACTTTTTTTCACTTTTCACTATTAACTAATGACTTTTGCCTCAATAAACTCCCAATTACTGCTTCGTAATAGTTAGTAAGGTAGTTTTTACATTTAGGAATTGGGTAGGATTATTGATGTAGAATATGGTCATGCAGAATAAGGCATTAAAGGGTTCATTTTCAGAACACAAATTAAGATATTTTTAATCAGATCCGATGGCTCAGTGAGGTCTCCATTGTCAGCAAGATGATTAACACTTTAGTAGCTTTCTGGGCATATTTAAAACAGTCCATGTGACTACAGTGGTTCAACCTTAATGTTATGAAGCGACGAGAATACTTTTTTGTGTGCCAAAAAAAAAAAAAAAAAAAACGACTTTATTCAACAATATGTAGTGATGGGCGATTTCAAAACACTGCTTCATGAAGTTTTGAAGCTTTATGAATCTTTTGTTTTCGATCAGTGGTTCGGAGCGAGTATCAAACTGCCAAAGTCACATGATTTCAGTAAACAGGGCTTCATAACAATAAGGTTGAACCACTGTAGTCACATGAACTGTTTTAAATATATCTTTAGTAGCTTTTCTAGCTTTTATAAGTTTGTTAAAATTTGTAGATATTTTTAATGAAAAATTTATTTATTTTTTTTTTTTTGGCCTGATTAACCAGGCTCTTCATTAAACACGTCCTACAGTTTAATAAAATAACATATTATAGAGACGCTTCATATTTAATGACGATTTGTTAATTGCATTTAATAGATTAAACTTTCAATAATACAGTTGCATTTGGTTTACACTGTTTTGACCAGGAGGCGTCATCTGTGGGGCATTCAAAACAATCATTTTGTGATTCAAAGTTTCAAAAAACGTAATTTCTCTCATCAATAGTTGTGATGAAATACTACTTCTGAAGTATATAACATTTTGCCAGATTTTTGCTTAGACATCAGCACTTGTTATACAAAAACAATGTTTGTAGACAAATCAAAAGATCCATGCCATTGTTGAGTTTGGCACTATGCTGGTACCCAGCATGCATATTGTGTTTGTTAAAACAGTTGCAATGGCTAAACTAAAAATAATTCATCCATAAATCAATGTCCAAGTGCCCTACTGAAGGGAACACTGATCACCATATGGTGACTTCACATTTCAATCTAGTTAAACTCTAACTAGATTGAAACCTTGAACTCTAAACAGCTTTTACACCCAAACTTGCTTTTAATAGGTGTCATCACTAATGGCCAATCATCACTATAAAGTAAACCTAATTGATTAGTTTACTGCCTGGATAATTCAACATTTAGCACTACAAAGAGTAGATCATGTGTTAGTTTTTAACACCTGTGTGTGAGACTCATATTTATACCATAGGTGTTCATTTAACACGGCTGATTTTGCTGTGCATGATTAATTCCTCACCCAGGGTAAATATTAAACAGTGTGAAACATGGGGAAAAAAAGATAACCTAAGATTCTGTTAAGCCAGGGTTAACAATTTTAAGCATGAAAAGCTCTACAGACTGATTGTTTGGCTTCCACGTTTAAGCACCCATGTTTCTGTCTCACTCTTAGAGATTCTTTGCCCTGCTCAACTTCAGCTTGACAACGGGCAGTTCTGGCCAAGGAAGCAATGGTTCAAGTTTGGAGAAAAACAGACCTTTTCATGTCATGATGGATTTGATTTGTTCGGATCTGCTGAGCGGAACTGCACTCAATGGGGTGGATGGACTGGTGCAACGCCAGTGTGTGATGACCACTGTAAGCGTTTATATTCCTTTGGATCCAAACATATGCAGAACATGCAAATCAAGCATTACAATGCATTACAATTATTGTTTTTGTTATTTACTCTTATTTGTAACATTAAATGGTCCATTTTATGCTCATTAACAGGTTCATAATTTTGTTAAGAGGGCCTACTAGAAGAGTTTTACTTGAATTAATGTTCAGTTTTTATTTATTTATTTATTTTCTTAATTCCTTAAACTCCTTATGGTCTTATAACTACATTTGTTTGAGGGCGAGCCAAAGTAGCAGAATGTGGACATTATGCAAATATGTTTCATGGTAATGTGTCCACATCACAAAAATAATGGCAAGTATGGCAAGCCATTTTGACTTTTATTCACATCTCAGGATATGAATTCTTGATATCAACAATTCAATTGTTGATATCAGGAATTACATTTCCACTAGTAACAATGTTAATTCTTGATATCAACATTTGAATTTCCACTAGTAAAAACTAGAATTCTTGATATCTGTAATTGTATTTTCACTAGTGAAATGTCACCATAGGCTGCCATTCAAATTCAACTGTTGATATCAAGAACTGAGTTCTTACTAGTTGAAATTCTAATTTCACATATCAGAAATACAATTCTTACTAGTAAAAACAGTAATTTTTGATATTAATAATTCATTTGTCACTAGTTGAAATGTCAGTTCTTGATATCAACAAACAATTGAATTTATTTTTGATATCAATAATTTGATTGTCACTAGTGACAATGTTAGTTTCTGATATCAATGAATGTGATTGTTACTAGTAAGAAAGCCATTTTAGATATCTGAAATTATATTGATATCAGAAATACAATTTTAGATATCAAAAATGAACATTTTTACTAGTAGCAATTCAATTGTTGATATCAAGAACTGACATTTCAACTAGTGACAATTGAATTCTTGATATCAAAAATTTGCATTTTACTAGTAGCAATGTAATTATTGATATCAAAAATTACTATTTTTACTAGTAAGAATTGTATTTCTGATATGTGAAATTGGAATTTCAGCTAGTAAGAACTCAGTTCTTGATATCAACAATTGAATTTGAATGGCAGTCTATGGTGACATTTCACTAGTGAAAATATAATTACAGATATCAAGAATTCTAGTTTTTACTAGTGGAAATGCAAATGTTGATATCAAGAATTAACATTGTTACTAGTGGAAATGTAATTCCTGATATCAACAACTGAATTGTTGATATCAAGAATTCATATCCTGAGATGTGAATAAAAGTCAAAACGGCTTGCCATAACAATCACATTCATGATATCAGAAACTAACATTGTCACTAGTGACAATCAAATTATTGATATCAAAAATTAACATTGTTACTAGTAGCAATTGTTGATATCAAGAACTGACATTTCAACTAGTGACAATTGCATTTGCATTTTTACTAGTAAGAATTGTATTTCTGATATGTGAAATTAGAATTTCAGCTAGTAAGAACTCAGTTCTTGATATCAACAATTGAATTTGAATGGCAGCCTATGGTGACATTTCACTAGTGAAAATACAATTACAGATATCAAGAATTCTAGTTTTTACTAGTGGAAATGTAATTCTTGATATCAAAAATTAGCATTTTAAGTAGTGAAAATTGAATTGTTGATATCAAAAATTAACTTTGTTACTAGTGGAAATGTTATTCCTGATATCAAGAATTATCTTTTTAACTAGTGAAAACTGAATTGTTGATATCAAGATAATATAAATGTATATAATTATAAATGTATGTATCATGTGTTTCTTATTCCAGCTGAGGACTGCAAAAACCCAGGGGTCCCTCCAGGGGCCTCACGTTCTGGGGAACGCTTCCGTATTGGAGACAGAGTGCGGTATCTGTGTCAGTTAGGTCTGGATATGCTTGGCCCATCTGAAAGAAAATGTTTGGATTCAAAGGAATGGAGTGGGACAGAACCACGCTGCTATGGTCAGTCAAGGAAAGCAACATTTTATTTACACGAATGTAGTGAGACTGATTCAATTTTAACATTTTTTTTATTTTTATTTTTTTCAGCCCAGTACTCATTTGATCAACCAGATATTGTTGCTCAGGCTTTAGGAGGATCTCTGACTGCAGTTATGGATGTGTCACACCCTGACTTCAAAAAGAAAGGTGAAAAAAGACATTTTAAAACATAATATTCTTGTACACAAGTAAGAAACATTAACCTTTGCTTTTTTGTTGTTTGTTTGTTTGCTTTTTTATTGCACAATCACTAGGACAATATTTGGGTAGGACTGTTAGGGTTGAAGAAGGTCGGCTGAATGTCTTCATCCTTTTGGACACATCAGGAAGCATTTCACCGGACAGTTTTAAAATGGCAAAAAATGCCATTACTGAACTTGTCCGTAAGGTATGTATTTGTAAAACATTTTATTTATTTATTTATTTTTGCAAACTGTACAATTACAAAAAGCTATAAATTAAACATGTTAATATATTTATTTAAAATAACATGTTAAGCTTATTTATATGTGTTCTCTAAAACAGCTAGATGTAAATGGACAATAACCACAATGGTAGTTGAAGAAACTCAGGCTTTGTCAACTCGAAACTAATCCCGTAGCCCTGAGTTTCTTCAACTACCCTTGTGGTTATTGTCCATTTCTTGGACAATTGATTTAGAAAACTCAAATAAATCGACTGCCTGTTGGTATCGGCAATTTGACACTACCTGTCTTCTGTGTTCTCTCAGCTTGGCCATCCACATAAACCAATCACATTTTGATGATGCAGAAGACACAAGCCTATGGGCTTCAGCATCACCACCAGTGTGATAGATTCAGAAGTGTCAAGAAACTATGAAACCTCATTCAGCAGTTAAAGAATTAGTTCACTTTAAAATTAAAATTTCTTGATAATTTACTCACCCCCATGTCATCCAAGATGTTTGTCTTTTGCATGACCTTTCCAACATGATTACGTATTTGAGAGTGCCAGCTTAGGGTGGACAGTGACATTCACCAAATGAAATGAATTTATTTCATTCAAATATTACTGAAGGTTCATTGTGCTTAACACTTTCGCCGCCATTGACAGAATTTTCCAGCAATCCATGTTTTTAATGTTATACAGTAGAGGGTGCTATTACGCATCTTCTGAAAGAGTACAGAATCTCTGGTTCAAAACACAGGTGAAGAAAAAGCATCCATCGTTCCATGCGGAAGGGCTCATCCCTATGCCCTAATCCCTACAAAGGGTTTACCCTTCGGAGTGAGAGCTTCGAAGGGATGAAGGGTGTAGGGGTCAAAAAAAACTCTTTTTTTGGAACGCACTTCTGCATCATCTTAACGAGACAATCAAGGAAGTGCCTTCGTCGCACATTTTGTACGCTGGTTAACCTCCCAAAAAACATGCATTTTGTTTAATGCTAGTTTATTTATTTATTTATTTACATTAAAGGGTTAGTTCTCCCCAAAAATTAAAATTCTGTCATTTCTTACTTTTATTACTTTATTACGTTTCACCGTAAGACCTTCGTTGATCTTCAGAACACAAATTAAAGATATTTTTGATGAAATCCGATGGCTTCCATGAGGCCTCCATAGCCAGCAATGACATTTCCTCTCTCAAGATCCATTAATGTACTAAAAACATATTTAAATCAGTTCATGTGAGTACAGTGGTTCAATATTAATATTATAAAGCGACGAGAATATTTTTGGAGCGCCAAAAAAACAAAATAACGACTTATTTAGTGATGGCCGATTTCAAAACACTGCTTCATGAAGCTTCGGAGCATAAATGAATCAACGTATCGAATCATGATTCGGATCGCGTGTCAAACTACCAACGGCTGAAATCAAGTGACTTTGGCGCTCCGAACTGCAAATTCGACACACTGATTCATTTATGCTCCGAAGCTTCCTGAAGCCGTGTTTTGAAATCGGACATCACTATTTAAGTAGTTATTTAGGTTTTTTTGGCACACCAAAAATATTCTCGTGGCTTTATAATATTAATATTGAACCACTGTACTCACATGAACCGATTTAAATATGTTTTTAGTACATTAATGGATCTTGAGAGAGGAAATGTCATTGCTCCCTATGCAGGCCTCACTGAGCCATCGGATTTCATCAAAAAATATCTTAATTTGTGTTCTGAAGATGAAGGTCTTACGGGTGTGGAACGACATGAGGGTGAGTAATTAATGACAGAATTTTCATTTTTGGGTGAACTAACCCTTTAAATATGTATATTGTGTCTATGTATTTGAAACATTTGAATGGACTGATAAAGGGAGCTGTTAATTATTTTTGTTGGAGTACAATATCATTTTGACCATAATAATGTACCAACTCATATAAATATTACAGTAGAATAGAAAAATAGCATGCATACATTTCTAGGTAAAATCGAACTCCCAGCCTCCTGTACCCATTCTGTGACAAAGTTGTACCCTTCGAAATCCTTCATTGTGAAGGGCCATTTGAAGTGTTCAGTTTTGAGCACTTCGGTTTGGAACGACTCTTCAATATGGCAGCCATGAGTGTTTTCACTCCAAAGTGCCCTTCGGAGGGCGATATATCCCGTTTGGAACGCACTGAGAAGCATTGCTGATGTGTAACTAACACGATCATCAAACAAACATTCAACAGCATATACATCTAAACTGCCTAGTGTTACTGAATGAAATGTTGAGCCCATGAACAGATACAGGACTGTGAAGGTTTGGGGTGTTGATGGACTTGATCTACTGTTTTGATTATCATTCTGAATCCATTCTGGATGAAGCAAATGACAAAACTTTGTTTTTGTTCAAAATTTTATGAAACATACCCACATTCAAGGTGTTTTTGCACAAGATTAATATGTGGAGAGATGTGTTAGCATTTACAGTTTTTTACGATTGCTTAAGCACAATTTTGAAAAGAGGGCCCGGTTTGTCAAAACACTACACACAATTAGCACAACCCTACTCCAAAGTAGCACAACACTTCAGATCATTTGCAAAATGAAACACTTCATTCAAAACTTTACATTAATTTAACAAAATCCAACTTTGACACCGTATGGAACACACATGGTTCATACATTCTGATTCTGTTTGATTCATTTACACACTGCTGTGCTCAATCTTAAACTCTTGTAACTTTTATGCTTTTCTAATTATATAGTCTGGGTTTGATTTTTTCAGAGATATTGTTAGAGTAAAGTACATGAATATATACAGTATATATATATATATAAACACAAGATCAGTACTGCACATTGATGAAAATATTTATTTCTCACCACATTGTAAAACCATTCAATACATCAATGCCTTTCCAAAGGTTATATTTTGCACTGAAAATTAGAACATATTCTAAATATAATATATTACACGAACAAAAATATTTGTGGAGACAAAACACCAAAGCATCATCTCTTGGCCTAGCTGGATCTGGCCATAGCGCTTCATCCACATCTCAGGCGATGTCCTTTCACGCAAGACAGCGAGGGAAGAATCTTCTTGAAAGGTGAATCCATTCTTGCACAGATCCTGCATCAGTTCGGTCATGGCTTGAATGAGGCACATCCTGACACAGGGCTGGAGATTGTAAACCTTCCATGCCAAAAAAAACAACAAACAAACAAACAAACAAAAAACTCCTCAATGGGTTTAAGGAAGGGACCGTATGGTGGGATGTATTGGAGTGAAAATTGTGGATGCTAATGAAACCAGTTTTTTGACCAGAGCAGATAGGTGGAAATTTACATTGTCCCATATGACAGTGTATCTCATCTGCTTTGCATCCATTTGGTCTTCTGCTGTGACGATTTTGTGCAGTCTGTCTAAAATGTGAATATGTGGGCCGTGTTGTAAGAGCCTAAGTTGGCATGCTGGTGGAGGACCTCATTCTGTGTGATTGCAACATACATTGGGATGTTACCACAGCGTTGGCCCGGGACATTCAAAATGATTCAAAATTATGTTTCTCCCTCTCCCTCTTACTGCAACATTGCCTTTCATTTTGTTGAAGACTCATAAACTCACATTTTGCCTTTTTATAGTACTATAGCACCTGATTGTTGAGTTTACAGTTAAGCACCCAAGTGTCTTCACACCTGACGGCTGTGTTTGATCAGTTGGTTTATAGGGGTGGTATTTTGGAAAGCAGTGTCTTGAAATGGCAAAGAAGTGACATTATGTTAGATTTCTGTGTCTAATGTAGAGAAGTGTGTTTAGTGTTGTGCAAAACAATGTGTGTAGTGTTTTGCAAAAAGTGTGAGGCTGAGAATGTGCTTATAGTTGTGCAGATCTAGCTTTGTGTTTTGCTCCTTGAGTGTAAGGTTTTGCTAATTGTGGGAAAAGTTTAATTTTAGTGTGTAAGCAATCGTAAAAAACTGTAATCTGTTATGTTGAGATTTACAGGGTTATTTGTTGTTGCAGTTTTGAAGGTTACCACTGTGGTGAACAGTAGAGCCTGTGGTTAGGTTAGGATAGACTGCAAAATTTGAATACTTTGTACAGTATATTGCATGATGCTTACATGAAAATATGTAATGACAGTCTCTTTGCTAGTTATGTTACAATATAAGTTGCCCAATAATTCCTAATAGAGTTATCTTCTATAAAGGAAAAGTATGTCTGGTTTTATATCTTCCATACACTGTTTATTAACAATGAAATAACAAGGAGAGCAGTCAGCAACACATGAAAACAAAAGAGCTCTTATCATATAACTTATTGTGATATAATGTTAAATAAAATACAACTGTTACAATATTTTATTGAACCATAAAATGATACTTTTGTGAGGGAAAAGTACATCAAAATAACAGTTAATGATTATTTATATCTCAGTCTTTGAAAAGGACTGCACTATTTTTTTAATAAAACTTAACACTCAGATTTTCCATAATGTGGGATGAGTGTTTGAACAGTAATAGTGCACTTATAAAAATTCAAATTCATCTTATAGGGAAATAGTCTAAGAGAAATAACCACCAATTTCACATGGGCCACAAAAAATGCCTGTACATTTGTTCTGCACGCTGTTAATTGAATTGGCCTGCTCTGCATCTCTGCTTCTCACACACACATAATTCCTTAATTTCCCACCTCTAATTCTAAAGCATAAAACAGCCGTCATGTGTTTGAATCAGAAATAAGGTCTTGTGCAATAATAACATGTTGTTCTTCTTCCAGCTGGAAAGCTATGAAGTCCACATGAAGTTTGACATCATCTCATATGCCAGTGAGCCCAAAGAAATAGTGTCCACTACAAGCATGGATAGTCATGATATGCATGACATCTTGAAGAAATTAGACGAGTTTAAATACACAAGTATGTTCGTTGTAAAAATGTCTGTTTTTAAAATTCTGAACCATGTGTTTTACTACATCTTTATTGTAGCTTTCTTACTCCAGTTTCCAGTTTTATGAAATTTATATTTAATTTCAGGCCATGGGAATAAGAAAGGCACCAATCTGTATAAAGCCCTAGAAAGCGTGTACAGTCAGCTGGGTTTCCTCAGGGAGACCAAGAGAAATCAGTTCAATGAGACTCAGAACGTCATAATCATCGCAACTGATGGTAAGACTGACCAATATATACATTAGTGTAGATGCGGCATGTGGATACATTTCTGTATTCTTTGTCAGCCCTGGTTTAGGGATACATAGAATAATGGAGTGTTGGGGAGTGAATGTATGTCATCAAGGATGCCTCATTTTAGAAAAGTAACTATTTCATTCCAGTGTAAGAAAGAAATTAAATAAATTATGTCTCACTTGGAATAACAATCAATTTTATAATGGTTACTTTTCTGAAATGAGACATCCGTAATGATGTATGTGGCTGACACATGTGACCTCAGTCTGCCTTGAAAGGTAGTTTACCCCCCACAAAATGTAAAAATTATGTCATTTTTTTCTTATTCCTGTGTTGTTTTAAACCTGTATGTCTTTCTTACTCACGGGTGACATAAAACAAAAACACGGGAATCCAAACATCATTGGACTCCACTGACTTTTATTGTATGAATGAGGATTTTTTCAAAATATCTCCTTTTTTTGTTCCACAAATTATGCACAAAATATGTAAATGATAACAGAATTTTCATTTTGAAGTAAACTATATAACATTACATATTTAACTACTGTAAAAGCCCTCAATGTTCCTAAATATGAGCTCACGATTGCAGATTCTGTATGTTAAAAAAGTAATAGCCAGCATTTTAAGCTCAGATGTTGTGAGTAATTTGAAAGCTCATTGAATGATGTACTTATTTTGCTTTTGTTTTTGTGTATATCCAGGCCACTCAAATATGGGACCCAACCCACAAACCATGTTAGCAAAGATCCGGAGCTTATTGGGCTACAAACCCAGCAGTGTAGACCACACTCAAGAGGAGCTCCTGGGTTCGTCTTACTCTCTCAGACTAATTTGATATTAACCCTGTTTTTCTTATGTAATATTGCTCAAATTTCAGTTTATTTCCAGTCATTATAACTAGACAAATATCTTGTTGTCTGAAGAGGTTTAACCACTCATGTTGGTGTCTAAATGGTACAAGATGGACCTTAACCATGTATCTTGGTGAACCTTACGTCCCAGCAAGCAATAATCGCCATTTCATCATCTCGGTTAACTATAGACCCGATGTAGTCCGGCTATGAGTAATCTAACCAAAGTAACCTTGAATTTGGTTACATGTCGTTTTTGCCAAAATAACTTGCGAGATGTATGACATTCCATCATGTAAGCAAAGTCAACAGTGATTACAAGGTGTTTGGTTTCATGTCTTTGACATGTCCTGTGCGTCTATTCTTGGGCTATGGTTAGACATCTATTACATTTTTACTGACAGCCCAAATTTTGCCTGGTTTTAGCCTGGATGTCAGGGCTGTGTTCGGACGACTATTAGACATCTTTTAAACGCAAAATTGCTTGCTGGGTTTAGAGGTCTGTGCGGGGTGTATTTTTCAGTCCCACTCCTGCAAGATTATGTTCTGCTTCCATCCACTTCTCCAAAAGTATGTTAGAATTTGTCTGCTCATGCTTCCAACATACACATTTTTTCAGCTCCCACCCAGAAAATGCAGCATGTACAGGTCTACATAGATATTTAACTTCTGCTCCTGTAGGATTCTGTCTTACTCCAATGCCATAGGCTATTTTTTTCTCTCTTTTTTTTTCAAAAACTCTGGGTTAATGGAAAAGTCAATTATCATGTCACATTGAAACAATGAAGATTTTAAACCCTAAAACATCTTAAAATTAACAAGTCCTAAAATTGACAGTTGCTAACATTGGTTTCTGTGATGTGCAACACAAATATCTCTGATAAAATCTTAAAGTTTATAGTTGTCCATTTAACTCACCTCTACCCTTCCCTTTTAAAATTTCACTTTGATTTGTAACATTTCTGATTCTGTTTATATGAACTCTAAAATATATATATTTATATATCCTTAACAAAACATAAGCACATATGCAGTGTCCAGTCACCACGCTCAGAGAAATAAAGTCACAGTTAGTATAATTGTCATTTTTGCTGTGAAGATACCTTAAAGGAAAGCTCTGGAGCCCCGCACATGACATGCAAGAAAAAAAATGTAATTGTGCTCATGATTTACTATTTAGTTCCCTCAACTTACTAAATCATGAACACGACTTACTAAAATGTGCGTGCGATTTAATATTTTGTTCCCTCGATTTATAAATCATGTGCATGATTTATTAATCGAGGGAACGAAATAGTAAATCGTGCACACGTTTAAGTAAATCGAGGGAACAAATTAATAAATCATGTGCATGATTTAGCCAACTATTTTTGTCATGCATGTCATGTCCAGGGCTCCGTAGAAAGCTGAAAGCTGTCAGAAGAGGCTTTTTTTGTTTTTGTTTTTTAAATCAAATAAACAGTTCAGTCTCCTCCACTGACCAATTTGTAAGATGTAAATAAAAACATGCATGTTCGGAAGACTTTAAAAGTATGCACTGTAAAAAATAAATAAATAAATAAAAAATGTGCAGAAAAAAACAGCAATTTCTCATCCTATAATTACTGTAATAAACAGTAATTCTAAAAAAAAAAATCTTTTTCTTTTACATATATTAATTGTTAGAATACAGTCATACACCTCTAAAAGAGATCACTGTAAAAAAAAAAAAAAAAAGGCAGCTGTGGTTGCCAGAAATTTACCGTAAAAAAATATGGTAGCAACAGTTTTACAGATTTAACTTAAATTTACCAGGGGAAAAAACTTATTTCATTAACTGATATATAATGTCAATTTACCAGGTACTAACATCTGTTTTGTACCTTTATAATACACTGACATCCACCAATAACAAATGATGAGAAATACTAATATATAGAAGGTGCACACAGTGTCATTCACACACACACTAAACACCATCATGGTAACACACAATATTAAAAAATGCAATAAACTTTAATTTAACAACATTCGACATAACATAAAACTCTAATGTACATAACTGAATAGAAAAAACTAAGAAGAAACAAAAATAAAATGTGAAGTGTCACGCAGGGAATTCTGGGAATGTCAATTCACATTTTTACTGTAAATTAAACAGCATTTTACTGTCAAATTACATGAAACTTTCTGTTAACAAATGAACAGTTTTTTTTACCATAGCATTTTTACAGTCTTTTACTATTAAAATCATGATAATATTTTTACAGTGTATGTACACTATTATTTAACCCAGGGGTAGGGAAGTTTGGTCCTAGAGAGCCGATGTCCTGTAGAGTTTAGCTCCAACCCTAAAAAAAAAAAAAACGTACCTTCCTATAGCCTTAGTAATCCTGAAGAGCCTGATTAGCTTGTTCAGGTGTATTTGATTAAGGTTGGAGCTAAACTCTGCAGGACAGCGGCTTTCTAGGACCGAACTTGCCTACCCCTGATTTAACCTTAAAAAAACCCTCACTTTAACACATTTCATTGACAAAACAGGAAAATTCTTTACAAAAAAATACAGACCATTACCTGTAAAATTAAATTTATTTTTAACAGTGTGTAAATCTTATTATAAAAGTGCTCTGGTAAACACACATCTCGGCACTGTGTAGCTATTTTTTAATCCGATGGAGAAGATCATCACGTTCACATGCTTGTCCGGTTAATCGGATTATTTAAGGAATACACCACCGAATTTCAAAATTTCATTCGAATCAGTCTTAATCAGATCAGTTGACATGTTTACATGAAGGCTTTTCAATCCAACTGAGCAATCAATCTGATCAGCAGATTATTTGGGAGCATGTGAATTATTTGAGGTATTGTAAGCAAGCCAGACATTATTTCCTTGTGGGTGTATTTTGTGTAGCTGTGTGGTTGTGGAGGCCTCGATCTAATGTTTCAGAAAATACAGCCCAATGATTTTTTGTTCTTAGTTTTACCAGTGCATTTATATGTTTCACAGATGTGTATGTGTTTGCTGTCGGAGGAGAAGTTAACAGGAAAGATCTCACAAGCATTGCCTCTTCCAAGAAAGATGAGCAGCATATTTTTGTTTTGAAGGACTATAAACAGCTGGGATCAGTGTTCAACCGAATGATCAGTGAGTTATCAGATCTCTAGGGTCCCCCGGTTGAGATCGTTGTCTGGAGACTCTGGACAATTAATATGTTTATTTTCAGTTTCGATCTGAATATCTTTTCTCCAGATATATTGTCCCAAAGCAGCTTTACTAAAAATAATGCCTTGCTGTACAAATCAGGTGATTCTGCTGTGACGAAGTGTGGAGTGGCCCAAGAGGAAGAGTCTGAAAACTCTTACACCAGACCTTGGCACGTCGATCTTCGCTGGGTTGGTAAATTCATTACAAGAGTTTAACATTTTAATAAAACTTGAGATAAAGACTAAAGTGCTTTTTTGTTTTGTTTTTTGTCATCCAGGGGCCTACAACATGCAGAGGGTCTATAGTGACTAAGAGCATGGTATTGACAGCTGCTCACTGCTTAATGAAGGTGACTGGAGAGTCTATATCATTTGCCAGTGCTGCTGACATAAAAGTTTACCATGGTAAGAATTGTTGTTTTTGCCAATAATTTTATAGGTAACTAATGCTTCTCAAAGAGAATCTCTTATAAAGTCAACTAAAAATAAAAGATTTTTGAAGATCAATTTGAAGAAAGTTTTAAAAAAATATATCTTAATGACATTTAGCGATGAATTTGGTCAACTCTAAATTTATGTTGATTTTATCCTGTCATGCATAGGAGCTAAACTTAATTTACTATGCTTCAATTCTCTTACAAAGGTAATGGTGAAGTTAAAGCCATGGAGTTGATACTTCATCCAAAGTATAATTTGAAAGGCCTTAAGGACAAGAATGTAAATGAGTTTTATGATTACGACATCGCTCTGATTAGGCTGAGGGAAAACATTACGGTATCATCACAGGCAAGGTAAGATTCAACTTTTCTTTCCCTTGGATATATATTTAGATACTTGCTGCACTTAAAACCTGTTCTGGTGTTTAAAAAAGAGATATGGAGAGCAAAAAATAACGCTTGTGTACACTGTGTGCTATAAATAAATAATGCTTATAAACAGCTGTTGAGATAGTATTCTCAGTTGAAATGGAGTAGAGACTCGAACCAGAAACAGTATTCAGTATGTAATGGCTTAACAACCAAACGGCTTTGGAGTTCTGTCTTGCCAATCAGAGGATTAGTTCACTTCAGTATTCAAATTTTCCTGATAATTTACTCTCCTCCATGTCATCCAAGATGTTCATGTCTTTCTTTCTTCAGTGGAAAAGAAATGAAGGTTTTTGATTAAATCATTCCAGGATTTTTCTCCATATAGTGGACTTCACTGGGGTTCAACGGGTTGAAGGTCCAAATGTCAGTTTCAGTGCAGCTTCAAAGAGCTCTACATGATCCCAGACGAGGAATAAGAGTCTTATCTAGAGAAACCATCTGACATTTTCTAAAAAAAAAAAATGTATATAATTTTTAACCATAAATGCTCGTCTTGCACTGCTCTGTGATGCTCCACGCATGACGTAATCATGTTGGAAAGGTCACGCGTGATGAAGGTGGAAGTACCACAGTAGGGCAAAAAACTTGTTCTCATTCCTTGCACGTTCGCTTTGTAGACACTGGATCAGTACTTCCTCATACGTCATGCGTGACCTTTCCAACATGATTATGTAATGTGTGGAGCATCGCAGAGCATCGAAAGACATTTTGCAAGCATTAGTGCAAGCATTAGTGGGTAAAAAGTATATAATTTTTATTATTTTAGAAAATGGCTGATGGTTTCTCTAGATAAGACTCTTATTCCTCGTCTGGGATCATGTAGAGCTCTTTGAAGCTGCACTGAAACTGACATTTGGACCTTCAACCCGTTGAACCCCAGTGAAGTCCACTATATGGAGAAAAATCCTGGAATGTTTTCCTCAAAAACCTTCATTTCTTTTCCACTGAAGAAAGAAAGACATGAACATCTTGGATGACATGGAGGAGAGTAAATTATCAGGACATTTGAATTCTAAAGTAAACTAATCCTTTACTATATTACATCTATACACAGGCCCATTTGTTTGCCTTGTACCAAATCATCAAACCGGGCTCTCAGATTGGATGCAGACGCTACATGTGATAAGCACAGTGCGTATTTATAAAATTCAATTAACATATTGTTATAAAGACATTTATAGTGAATAATATTGAATTTCAAAACACACTAAAAGTCATAATCTTTGGCTAAAAATAATTCTATGATAAAATGAATGTTTTGTGTTCATGAACAGAGAGTACCCTGCTCCCTCTGGAAGAGACTCCGGCTCAGTTCATCAGACAGGGAAATGAACGAGCAGACACCCACATACATATTGGTGCAAAAGTGAGTGCTGTCCTTACAAAATCACAACACTTTAATATTTTTGTGCCTTTATTAGATAATGCAGTGTAGATGAGTCAGAAAACAACAGGGAGGGGAAGGGGGGAGGACGTCAGTGTTACAGCTTCTCTATACACTTACTGGCCACTCCATTAGGTACACTTTGCTGGTACCAGGTGTACACAAATAAACTTTTATTTGTGTACACCCGGTACTAGCAAAGTGTACCAAGATTCCTCACAGATTCAAAAGATGTATTACTCTTATCTGTATGACCAAAAATGACGGAGTATTTTTAGTGCAAGTGATCACGCCGGCGCCTCCATGTTAGCTGTCATGCAGTAAGCATGCTACTATTCATCTTTTCACTCGCACAAACGCTTGAATATTGCACATTTTTCTAGGTTAACGTTAGAGTGAGTGGCCATGTAAAGTTGTAGCAACTTACATGTTTCAAATGATAAGCTATTTGAGGTCAATAAATGAGCATTTCGATGTCCTGCCCGATGTACTGTAATTACCACAGATCAGCTGTTAACGATCTGTCTATCACAGACTTCGTGACTTTGCCTCTTCTTGTGGATTTTTCCCCCCTATGACTAAGTGACTAATACAATTTTTGGTCGACTAAGCCTCTTCTCAGTGGCTAACGGTTAATCAACTATTATGATGCTGTCCTAATTTCGATGCAAAGCAGTGATGGCTGCAAGACTTTCTTTGGAGGTAACTATGCTAACACAAGAAAACTTCTTTTGCACTTCTTCCCCCCTTTAATGCAATCAGTGTGTTCTTATAATGAGTGATTTTACCTGACTTGTACTCGTTCAGACTTTCTCATGAGCTATTGGTATGATTAGTGAAATGATGTTAGCTGGTGATTTTGTGCCAGGGCCAAAAAAACAAAACAAATAACAAATAAACAAACAAACAAACAAAAAAACAGTGAAATTTGGTTTTTTGTGATAAAGTGAAGCTTTTTGCAGTTATTTAAAATGCATCTGATCACTCCACACAATCATTTAGAAACAATGTGAATCAACGCCACAAAAAAGCAGCAAGCTTTTCTTTGCACAGAATTTGTCACAAAACTTTTGGCTATGGCTGTACATAGACCAACAGTTAAAAATTGCACAGCCAGGCAGTAAGAACACATCCACATATTATCAAACTGGCTAAATAAATTTCTATGGACTGTAGGACAGTGACAGACTAATAACATGGAAATAAAACAATAAATTCACTTGTTATGCAATTACTTGTGATCCATTTGATTAATTAATCAGTGCATCCTATAATTTAGTCAATAATATGAGCAATATCACACTCATAGCTGTGCAATACGGCTGTATATCAGCATGCTGTGATTACCTACTCAACTGTGCTATGAGTTTAGGTGTACTACAAGTGGTAACTAAATACATTTTTAAATACAAAGATAGTATATTAAAAGCACATTTTAGTTCATATTTCATGGTGTCTCAAAATAGCACAGTTGAGTACACTTAGATGTTCTTAAGATTATCTTAAGAAGTACTAAAGAAGAATTTTTAGTATATTAAGTTCAAATTAGTGTGCAGAAATAGAGCACTTTAAGTACATTATGAAATTGAAATTGTTTCCAAAAGTCCCTTTCAATTTAAAAGTCTCTTGCGACAGACTCATCCACTCATAAAGTTTGCCGCCATCTAATGGCGTATTAATGTAACTTTCACTCAATCCATATTACTCCCTAATGGACCCTTTCTAAATACAAATATAAAATATTATTTGTATAAAATAAACACAATTGTACAAATGTACAAAAGCAGTGATCTACAGGATGTAAGTTAAATATAGCCTTAATTTTAAATTATCAAATTTAACACAGCACAATTCGACTGGCTCATGAACAAGTAATAGATTAATAAGACCAAAGATTGCCTGTTTTATGTACCTAAAGTCTCATGTTTAACCACTATAAGAGACAGCGGCAAATCCACAAAGCACTGGCCGAGATGTTCTCAAGTCAAGTCAAGTCACCTTTATTTATATAGCGCTTTATACAATGCAGATTGTGTCAAAGCAGCTTTACATTGATAATTGATATATAATTTTTCCTTTTAAAGAATAGTGTCAATGCAGGCAGATCAAAAGCACTGTTGAATAAATGTCAAGGATACTGTTGAATATCAAATGTCAAGTTAATTAATTAATTTAAATAATTAATTAAATTAGGGCTGCACGATTAATCGTATTTTATCACGATAACGATATCTGCTTCTCTCGATTGATTTTAAATAGTCGTCACGATATTGGCCCGCTCTATGAAAATGAAAATAATTTGGAAATATTGGAAGTAATATTAGGAGTTTCGCTGTTTTATCTTTTGAAGTTCCTAAAGGTTTCACCAGTTTTCATAATGTTGATCAGCTAGAAATGATTTTTCTTTGCTTTACGAATTTGCCGGGCAATTTGAATCTGGTTTGTCTTATTGCAAACGAATTGTGTTGCTTTAAAATCTAATGTGAATACATATTACAAAGTGCTCACCAAAACCATGTTTTGTATTGATTTACCATCTAACGAAGTTATCATAGTTGGTTAAATTTAAGTCTTTGTGCCACCTACAGGCCTTTTGGGTGAATTGTAGGTTGGTAAAGAACTTGCAAAATAGCCATAGTTACATTACTCTTTTGATAGAATAAACATGATTAATAATCGTGATTATAATTTTGAGGAAACTGGCACTGGCTGTCATGTCGATGATGTCTTCACAATGGATGATCTAGTCAACTCGATCTCTGCTGATACTTCAGGGCTGCGTTGTGGTCGTGTCAAGGCGTCTCATCTGGAAACGGCCCCGAATCCGGTTGACTACGGTAAACCTCGGGATAAACAGAAAGACTAATATTAGCGTAGATGCCATTCTTTTTCTGATGTAACGAGTACATCTGGTGTTATAGGAAGTGTTCCCGGTTCCGGCTGACCTAATTTATGCAGCCTAATAATCCTTTAACGGATTTGAAAATATAAATTTATAATGTGTTATGTGTATGCCAGGTTAAAGAGATGCGTTTTTAGTCTAGATTTAAACTGACAGAGTGTGTCTAAAAGGAACATAGTTGTGATGAAACTGCCTTTTCTAGTATTTTTGACAGAAAAGTAAGATTTGAGATCGGCCTGTAATTGACTAATTCTTTAGGATCTAGTTGTGGTTTTTTAATAAGAGGTTTAATAATAGCCAGCTTAAAAGTTTTTGGTACGTATCCTAGTGACAAAGATGAATTAACAATATTAAGAAGGGGATCTATGACTTCTGGAAGCATCTCTTTCAATAGCTTAGTTGGTATAGGGTCTAACATACATGTTGTTGATTTTGATGATTTAACAAGTTTAGACAATTCTTCCTCTCCTAAAGCAGTAAATGAAATGAATTTTTCCTCAGGGACACTACAATGCACTGTCTGACACGATACTGTAGTAGACGGTTGCATGGTTATAATTTTCTCTCTAATATTATCAATCTTGCAAGTAAAGAAGTTCATAAAGTCATTACTGCTGTGCTCTTTGGAAACATCAGAAGTTGAAGCTTTATTTCTTGTTAATTTAGCCACTGTATCAAATAAATACCTAGGGTTGTGTTTATTTTCTTCTAAGAGTTTTGAAAAATAGGCAGATCTAGCAGTTTTTAAGGCCTTTCTGTACTCAATCATTTTCTCTCTCCACGAAATGCGAAATACTTCTAGTTTTGTTTTCTTCCAGGTACGCTCCATTTTTCTGGCTGCAGTTTTTAGGGCCCGAGTGTGCTCACTGTACCATGGTGTTGAATTAATTTCCTTAATCTTTTTTTAAACGCAAAGGAGCAACTGAGTCTAATGTGCTGGAAAAGACAGAGGCAATAGTTTCTGTTGCAACATCGAGGTCTTCTAAGCTGTCTGGTATGCTAAGGTGATGAAACTGATCAGGAAGATTATTTATAAAGTGATCTTTAGTGGTAGAAGTGATGGTTCTACCATATTTATGGCAGGGAGGCAGTTTAGCCTCTTTGACTAAATGTAGTATACACGAGACTAGATAATGATCTGAGATGTCATCTCTGCTGCAGAATTTCAACGGCGTCAATATCGATTCCATGTGACAATATTAGATCTAAAGTATGATTACGACAATGAGTGGGTCCTGACACGTGTTGTCTAACACCAATAGAGTTTAGAATGTCTGCAAATGCCAATCCTAATGAGTCTTTTTTATTATCTACATGGATATTAAAATCACCAACAGCAAGGACTTTATCTGCAGCTAGTACTAACTCTGATAGAAAATCAGCAAATTCTTTGATAAAGTCTGTATTGTGCCCTGGTGGCCTGTATACAGTAGCCAACACAAATGTCAACTTACATAATGTTACGTAAAGCACCATCACTTCGAAGGAATTATATTTGAAAGACTTTTGACTAATACTGTAAATATTACTATAAATTACAGCAACACCTCCCCCTTTGCCTTTCTGTCGAGGATTGTGTCGATAATCATAACCTTGAGGGCTGGACTCATTTAAAGTAATGTAATCGTCCGGTTTTAGCCAGGTTTCTGTCAAACACAGCACATCTAGTTTATTGTCTGTGATAATATCATTTACAATGAGTGCTTTTGAAGAAAGTGATCTAATATTTAACAATCCAAGCTTTATCATTTGTTTATCATTATTATCTCGATTTTTTATTTGTTGAACATCAATTAAATTTTTACCATTAAATGGGTTTGGAAGTTTTTTGTTTTTATTAATTCGGGGTACAGACACAGTCTCTATGTGATAATATCTAGGTGTAAGAGTTTCTATGTGTTGGGAATTATCTGACTTCTGTAACGTGAGGCGGCTAGCAGACGGTCAGTTTAGCCAGTCTGTCTGCTTCCTGTCCTGGGCCCCAGTTTGTCATGTTTCAGCTCTAAGACTATGTGCCATATTACTAGAGAGAAGAGCAGCACCATCCCGGGAGGGATGAATACCATCTCTTTTCAACAGGTCAGGTCTGCCCCAAAAACTTTTCCAATTATCTATGAAACCTATATTATTCTGCGGACACCACTTAGACAGCCAGCCATTGAGTGATGATAATCTGCTAACTATATCATCACTCCGACGAACAGGAAGGGGACCAGAGCAAATTACTTCTCCTGACATTGTACTTGCGAGTTCACACACCTCTTTAATGTTAATTTTAGTGATCTCCGACTGCCGAAGTCGAACATCATTAGTGCCGATGTGAATAATAATTTTAGAGTATTTACGATTAGCATTAGCCAGCACTTTTAAATTTGCTTTGATGTCAGGTGCTCTGGCTCCCGGCAAACATGTGACTATGGTGGCTGGTGTCTCTATTTTCACGTTCCGTGTAATAGAATCGCCAATAACTAGGGCACTTTCAACAGGATTCTCAGTGGGTGCGTCACTGAGTGGGGAGAACCTGTTTGATGTTCTTATTGGAACGGAAGAGTGGTGTTTTCCGCGACTAGGCCGTCTCACTGTTACCCAAGTGCCCTGCTGCGCGGGCTCTACAGCCGGAACCGAACAATGTACAGAGTTCACTAAGCTAGTCGCATCCAAAACAGTATCTGAAGCCCCTGCATTCTTACTATCCTCGATTAAAGTTTGGATGCGTGTCTCTAATTCTGAGATTCTCTCTGTCAGCCTGACTATTTCCCTACATTTATGACATGTAAATCCCTCGTCGCTGACAGAGAGGGCTATGCTAAACATGTGACAGATGGAACACGATATAACACTGGGAAAGGATGACATAACTCACCGTGTTTGTAGACTGATCCGAGTTGCCACAGCTGTTTGATGAACGCGTTGGAAGAGGAGCGCGCAAGACTGATGACAAGTTAAACAAGCTAGCGAGATGCAAACGCATTGTAACAGCGATTTAGATTCAAAGATTACAAGATGGCGACGTCAGATTAATGTGGTGGGCAAAGTAATGATAATATAAGCAACAAAAAGTACGAGATTCAATAAAAGTAAGAGAAAACAAAGCTATACGGAGATACAAAACACTGAGCAGCGAGGCAGACAGGAGCTCTTCCTCACAGACCCACGATTTGAGATCTGGTGAAGCCAATAAACTCTCTCTGGAATCAACAAGAGGGTGAAACAACCGATGCAGATCTAGAGAGATCTCAGCGGGTACACGAGCACTGAATGACCGCTGACAGCCTGGAGCTTGCATCTCCGAAAGCATAAAAACAAATTGTAAAATAGGTGCTATGATTAAATATGAGCCACATATTTCTGGTGTAAACAACTTCATTCTTGCCTAAAAACTACAGTTTGTAGTACAACAAGTGTAGTATTTGTAAAAAAAAAAATATAGTGGATTTGCTCGGCCGCTGTGACAGTCCCTTCAAGCTGAGTGATACAAATGGTGAAAAGGCAGGAGTGCTGTTATCACTAGAATATCGCACGGCTATCAGCCAATCAGATTCGAGAACCAGAAAGAACTGTTGTATAATTATGTATATCATCATATAAAACTTTATTCCACAGAGAGGTGAATGCATGAAGAAAGCAAGATCCACCTTCCCTGAAAACAGCACCGCATCTCTGTCAGAAGTGATCACAGACAGGTTCATGTGCACTGGAGGAACAGAGAATAACAGACATAAAATGACTTGCAAAGGTTTGGTTGAAGAAATTAAATATATATTCATATCTACTCACCGAGATGACGCATAATGAGTTTAATTCTTTGCAGGGGATTCTGGGGGAGCTCTGTTTCTACGTAAGAGGATGCGATATTTCCAAGTGAGTGCTATGTAGTTTATTTTCAGATTTCATTTGTCTTGATAAAAAGAGAGCACAGAGGTGGAAGTTAAAGTGCATTTCAAAACTTTTTGTCTTAATAATACATTTAATTGTAAAACAAAATTATGTAAGATAATATTACTTGTTTTTTAAAGAATGTCTTGATATCACTAGCAAATAATAATAGGATGATTTTCTATTTCATTCTGACTTTAATCATAGACAATTATTCGATTTATGTTTGAATCAAGGAGAAATATTTAGCACCAGGATAAGTGAATTATAGAGACATAAGTGTATGAATATGTACATGGCCTAAAGTGATGTCTGGAGGGAGTATTTGTTTTTAATGACCTTACAAGTTCAATTAAACCATCAAAATATGAGGAAAATATTTTATATATTTTTTAAATATTTTGAATGAGGGAAGAACAAAACACTAAACTTGGTTAAGGTATTTATTTGACAAAATTAAAAGCTCAACTATGCAATATGCTGATGTTATAAAGTTATTTTAATGGATATTGTGAAAAAACAACTTTCCATTAAAATATATTTTTTGGCATGTGGGGTATGCCTCATTTAGGGGGCATATCCCAATTCAATTGCTAATGTGTGTGTGTGTGTGTGTGTGTGTGTGTGACATATCAGGACACAAATGTGTATAATGACATGGGTATTACAAGAAGAGGGTGACTTAGAGGACATTACTCCATGTCCCCATTGTTCAAAAGGCTTATAATCATACAGAATGAGTTTTTGTGAGAAAGTAAAAATGTGCAGTTTTCTACTCTTTTATGAGTACTGTGATTTCGGACATTATTCTTTTGTCACATACTATTTTTTGCCAACTATGTAGTAGGGAGTATGTGATTTCAGATGCAGCCCTGTTTTTTCTCGCCATAGGAGCTATGTTGCCCATCACAGTTCAGTACAGGCGTTTAAACCATGTCTTCTTGAAGGAGGTCTTGGTTTGAGTGTGACGGAGGAATTCCTGCCTTCTTTTTGACTCTTTTACACATTTTCTAAGCTCTTCACATGTTTTCAGCTGGTAAAAATACCACGAGCACATATAGCCCAGCACACATAAGTTCTGTTGTAAAATGTGATAAAAGCCGTTTTTTTTTTTTTTTTTTGGTATTTTTAGGGTCTGTTAGAAATGGCACCGTGAGAATGCTAAGAGAACCAAGACTAAATGTTTACTTTTTGTGGAGGGTCCATACCTAAAGAACAAAGGGAACCAAACTGTGAACAAGAGACTTCTCAAGTCATTTGTCTTCTGTTATTCCCTCACAGGTGGCAGTCATTAGCTGGGGCACTACGCAGACATGTGACTCGAAGAAGGCTGTCGAAGATGACCGGCCTCTAGACGCCCGGGACTTCCACATCAGTGTGTTCTCTGTGATGCCCTGGCTCAAGCAGCACCTTTACAAGGAGCTGGAATTTCGTCCTTAGCATAGTGCTGACTGAAACACAGGAATGCATAAGAAACTATGCAGATTTGAATGAATGTTTTCAAAGTGCATGGTCTATGAGTGAGCTAATTTTATCAGTTCAAGATAATAAATAAAAACAGATGATTATCTCATTTATGATGGCATTTTTTTTCCATAATCCCATTTGGAAGATTGAATTAGGTAATTGTTTGATCAGAGACAATACAAAATCTAATATTCTGTCAGGACTGTTACCATCAAAGATGATAAAGAATCAGCATACAGTTTGGGTTGGTGGTGTAGATCTGTTCTGTCCATCAATGTGGTGTAGAATGGATAAGAGCAGGGAGAGCAGCAATATAACACACTATTATACAGAACCGAAGCAACAGAATGTATTATAGATATCATTTGAGTGTTTTTGATGACAATAATGTAATGAAATTAAGGAATGTCAGAGGCCAAGTACTGAATAAAGTATCCAAAAATCACTAGAACAATGTTATATATTTTGTTGACTTGTATGTTGACTTGTGTAGTTTCCAACAAGCCTTCAAACAAAGCAGAGCTGCTTGAATTTTTGCACTAGGAGTGGCAGAAGGTGAACCAACATCAGTGAGACTAGTAGAGATCATGGCAAAAGACACGTGACTGGAAATCAGGGTTCTTCCACCAAATACTGATTTCTGAACTCTTTTGAAGATAAAATATTTGCATCAATTTTCTTTGCATTATTTGAGATCTGAAAACATGGCCTTTTTTATTGTATTAAAAAAAACTTACCAGTTGTCATTTTCTGCAAATAAATGCTCTAAATGACAATAGAATAATATAATAAAACAAAAATGTTCATTTTACTCAAACACAGACATATAAATAGTAATTCTTGCTAATTTTGCAGTGGTCTCTTAACTCTTTCGATGCCAGCATTTATTTATTTATTTATTTATTTAAACAGTTTCTAGCCATTGCCCCCAGAATGTTGTATGAATATCTGAACATACAAAAAAAGGGGTGGGAGAAAAAAATAAATCCATCAATGCATCGTTGTAATTATTTAAAAAAGTATGCCTATAATTACTTATGTAAGGATATGTAAATGTAAGGATTTTAAGTTTTTTAAGTCAGTAAAGTAATAAATTAATAATTAATAATTAATAAATAAAAAAAAAATAGATCAAGAATAGTTTTGGAATCGGATCGTGAGATGACTAAAGACTAGGAGCCTCTGCTTTTAAACAAAAAGAAAACAGTTTATTCTCGCTTCATACATACTTTTTTATCAACACTTGAATGTGGGTAAGTTTCATAAAAAAACATTCTAAATAAAAAACTGAGAAAATTGCAAAAAAAAAAAAAAAAAAAAAATCAATGACTACAATGTAAGCAATGCTTTTATCACTTGTTTGTTTCAGCTTTTTCTTCACCTGTGTTTTGATCTAGAGATTCTGTACTCTTTCAGAATATGTGTAATAGCGCCCCCTACTATATAACAGGGAAAACATGGATTCCCGTAAAAATTCCATCAGTGGCAGGGAAAAAGTTAATATAAGCCTCGTTTCCACCAAAATTACCTGGAACAATTTGTCCCAGGAACTTTTCACCCCCAGACCTGTTGCTGTCTGCTTTTCCATTGCCAAGACTTTCCAGTTCCTGCTGGATTTCGTCCTCCGTATATAAGCTTAATAAAGTCTGAACCTCGTCGTTGGTCCATCAGTTATAATTTTTAAACTCCTTTGTTTATTTGAATAGCAAACAACTCTTACTGCACACACCGCAACAGACTTAAAAAAATGATGGTTGAAATAAAATGCTGCATGGAGTCAACCAATCAGCATGTTTAGTGCCCAAGTCCCACCCCCTAATGTTCTTGAACTTTGAAAAAGTACTACCTCGAGAGCAGGGACTTTCTGAGGGGGAAATTTTTATCCAGAACTTCATTTAGACCCTGGTCCCTGTGGTGGAAACACATCGAGTACCACCCTAAAGTCTCCCTAATTCATGGGGAAAGTTCCTGCAGTGGAAACATGGCGATAGATAGATAGATAGATAGATAGATAGATAGATAGATAGATAGATAGATAGATAGATAGATAGATAGATAGATAGATAGATAGATAGATTAAAATTCACACCCATAATTTAAAAGGGAGACAGCTTTTCAATCCATGTGAATTTTATGGTTACACATACAATCAGCAGACAAAGCAGCACTCCCAGATTCTTTTCCTCTTCTTTGACCCTCTTCTTTGTTGTTTGTTGTGTGGAAGGTGGTCGATTAGCTCATACAGTGTGAAGATGCAGAAGGAAATCTCATCATAAGCCGTCTTTGTGCCGTTCTCAAAAAGGCAGGCAAAGACGGCAACCGCTGGGGCATCAGCAGACATCAGCTCAACATAGGCCAAGTCTGAGTACGCACTAGGGCCTTCATATATGATCCACGGTCCTGACCAACTGTCTGGGTCTCGAGGCAGAAGACTGAGGTAAACACCCAGGTCACGGCGGGCATACGAGCATGTGGGGTGAGTATATACCACCCATGTTGGAAGGAGGAAGTTCTGTGAAGAGCTCAGAGCTGGGGATATGCTGACTGCTCGTGGACTGTAGCTGGACCTCAACCGTCTCAGAAAGTGTTGGGATTGGCTGAGCTGGTAGACTGGGGCTGGAAATCCAATCACACTGCCATGGCACCCATTTTTTGGCTCCACCAGTTTCTGCACCAGCTGGCCGTCGTGAAAAACAGTTCCATTATCAAAACTAACGGCCTGCACCCGACAACCTGATACACTCCGGGCGTTGCAGTACAAAACGTTGACTCCATCTTCCTGATCTACTGACACCATCTGACACTCCACGCTCTCTGGCGCAGACAGCGCCTCTCCAATATGCCACACATTTCCATGCGTGTCACTATAAAAACAAAACGAGTGTGACGAAGTCTTGCACTTCCTGCCAAAGCAATTTCTGCAGTCAATATGGTAGGTGTAGGCAGGGATTATTAGCCTTCCAGATTTTAATTGGGTTCCGTGACCTGGACCCACAGCAAAAGTGGCCCACTCTGCCAGCAATAAAACACACAATGGTTTCTAAATTCAGTAATAATCCAGTTTTATTGATTACAATAAAGATGAAGCTAATGAATACGTTTGAATAAGAGGTAACACTTTACAATAAGTTTCATTAGTTAAACATTAGTTAATGTATTAACTAACATGAACTAACCATGAACAATACATTTGTTGCTGTATTTGTTAAAGGATTAGTCCACCTTTAAATAAACTTTTCCTGATAATTTACTCACCCCCATGTCATCCAAGATGTCCATGTCTTTCTTTCTTCAGTCGAAAAGAAATTAAAGTTTTTGATAAAAACATTCCAGGATTTTTTTTCCATATAGTAGACTTCAATGGGCACCAAACAGTTGAAGGTCAAAATTAGTTTCACTGTAGCTTCAAATTGTTCAACACGATCCCAGATGATATAAATAAGGGTCTTATCTAGTGAAACCATCGCTCATTTTCTGAAAAAAATTGAAAATTATATAGTTTTAGCCATAAATGCTCATCTTGAACTAGCTCTCTTCTTCTCCTCTATTTGAATTCCAGCAGTGTAGACGCTGCTAAGCGTATTACTGCCCTCCTCAGGTCAAAGTTTTGAACTAATTGTTATATACTATTGAACTAGCATATTGCATATAAAAATTAGTTCAAAACTTTGACCTGAGGAGGGCAGTAATACGCTTAGCAGCGTCTACACTGCTGGAATTCTAATAGAGAAGAAGAAGAGAGCTAGTTCAAGATGAGCATTTCTGGTTAAAATGTATAAAATTTAAATTTTTTTTAGAAAATGAGTAATTGTTTCTCTTGATAAGACCATTATTTCTCGTCTGGGATTGTGTAGAACAATTTGAAGCTACAGTGAAACTAATTTTGACCTTCAACTGTTTGGTGCCCATTGAAGTCCACTATATGGAAAAAAAATCCTGGAATGTTTTCATCAAAAACTTTAATTTCTTTTCGACTGAAGAAAGAAAGACATGGACATCTTGGATGACATGGGGGTGAGTAAATTATCAGGAAAAGTTTATTTAAAAGTGGACTAATCCTTTAAAGCTTCTTTTTAAAAGATGTAATAAAAGTCTAAGGTGTCCCCTGAATGTGTCTGTGAAGTTTCAGCTCAAAATACCCCATAGATTTTTTTAAATTCATTTTTTTAACTGCCTATTTTGGGACATCATTAACTATGCACCGATATATAGGTTGCGGCCCCTTTAAATCCTCGCGCTCCCTGCCCCCGGAGCTCGCGCTTGCCTTGAACAGCATAAACACAGTTCACACAGCTAATATAACCCTCAAAATGGATCTTTACAAGATGTTCTTCATGCATGCTGCATGCATACATCAGATTATGTAAGTATAGTATTTATTTGGATGTTTACATTTGATTCTGAATGAGTTTGATAGTGCTCCATGGCTAAAGCTAACATTACACACTGTTGGAGAGATTTATAAAGAATGAAGTTGTGTTTATGAATTATACAGACTGCAAGTGTTTAATAATGAAAATAGTGACGGCTCTTGTCTCTGTGAATACAGTAAGAAACGATGGTAACTTTAACCACATTTAACAGTACATTAGCAACATGCTAACGAAACATTTAGAAAGACAGTTTACAAATATCACTAAAAATATCATGATATCATGGATCATGTCAGTTATTATCGCTCCATCTGCCATTTTTCGCTATTGTTCTTGCTTGCTTACCTAGTCTGATGATTCAGCTGTGCACAGATCCAGACGTTAATACTGGCTGCCCTTGTCTAATGCCTTGAACATGAGCTGGCATATGCAAATATTGGGGGCGTACATATTAATGATCCCGACTGTTACGTAACAGTCGATGTTATGTTGAGATTCACCTGTTCTTCGGAGGTCTTTTAAACAAATGAGATTTATATAAGAAGGTGGAAACAATGGAGTTTGAGACTCACTGTATGTCATTTCCATGTACTGAACTCTTGTTATTCAACCATGCCAAGGTAAATTCAATATTTAATTCTAGGGCACCTTTAATGTTTGTTAATGTTAGTTAATGAAAATACAGAAGTTCATTGTTTGTTCATGCTAGTTCAAAGAGCATTAACTAAAGTTAACACATTTTTTATAATGTATTAGTTATGTTGATGTACTAATGATTAGTCGAGTACTAATGTACGCAACTAATGTTAACTAATGTTACAGAATAAGAAACACGGTGTCATTAGACATGCACATGCAACATTTCTCCAGCACATCAAATGTTATTTTAATGTGATGACCAAAAACATTTGTTCACCCTTCTGAGATTGTCCCCATTTGTCAAACCGAATGTTTCAAGATGTAGGAAATCCAACATTTGATAGAAAACACTTATTTAAAAATAAAAAGACATTAATTACCACTATAACCAGCAGGTGGTGGCAGAATAGCATTTATTTGCGTATATATTTGCCATTTCCTGTAATGAAACTCAGTTTCACTTTAGAATATATATTAAACATTATTAAAATCACTAGGTTTAAACATAAATGTTGTCAAGGTGAAGTGTGAAGTACTCACAAAATCTCATGAAAAACAATAACTTTTCTTGTGAATTACACAGAAAGCGAGCAGCGCGCTTCTCTTTATGATCACTGAAGCTGTCAGTCAGTGCAGCGCGAGATCAATGATTTCAGGACACTTGTGAAAACTCAAGCATTTTATTCAATGAATCTACCTAAAGTGCACAATAAATATTTAATTTACAGTGTGTTGACACTTTTTTCACTCAAAAGTGTGAACGTGTGAAAACTGATGGTCAAACTGAATTTTGCTGAGGAGGAACACTGAGGTATGTCCTTTTTTATGTCGTCTTACATTTGAATAACTAAATTAATTTCTTTACCACTGGCATTACCAGAATCTCACCAAGGTAAATTTCACCCAAAAATTAAGATGTGAAGCATTAATTGAACCAAAATGTATAGCCATTGTGTTGAATTCACCCAGCATTACATTCATTGAATTACGTCCAGTTGTGTTCCACAGAAAGACTGAAATTTCATTTTTGGGTGAACTATACCTTTAACTGGGATAAGAGAGACTATTTTAATATTGGCTTTCAAGCACATACATAATCTTTACGTATCCGGACAGAGGAATATGATCAGACTTTACCTTTGATGGTGTCCCCTATGAGCGTCCTAGTAAGGTCTGTAACAGGGCTCCAGGTGTCCCCTTGGTCACTGCTAGACACATAGCAAAGACGTGTCACGTTCTTCCCTGTAATTAACTGGTAAGACTCAGAGGTGTGACCCAGAACAGCGATGAAAAACAAGAAGACGGTGCCCGTAAACTCATCATAAACAGGGCAAGGGTTCATCGAGCGGTAGCCCTCCAGTCGAGCGCTACTCAACACCTCCATGTCTTTCCACTGAGGAGAGAAATAAGATGCTTTTTTTGATTATGAAAAAACATATTCTATACATTAAATAGTTATAACAGTGTTGATATATGTTAGAGCGCATCTTACTTCCACATAGTTTTTATAAAAAGTGCCTTTGCGCATGACCAGCAGATGTGCTTGAGCGTCTGCCGGAGTCAGTCTCTCCTCACAGAAGGCCAAGAAACAGCTGGATCGAGGAATGTAGATCAAAGCAGGCACACGGTACGTAACTCCACTCGGCTCCTTTTGGAAAAGCACGGATCGTGCTGGGAAGTACTGAGACCCCATAGCCTCACATAACTAAAAAGAAAAAATGGTTCAAGTCAGTACCCTTTTTCATTCACCAATTCAAACTCGAATGCAACATGACTAAAAACAAACAGTGAAGTGTCACATGAGTCATGATTATCACATCACCAATATGCAGAAGCGTTCAGGAGAAGATGTTCAGTGCATGGTGGCTTACACTTGCTTTTTTGTGCTTGACAGCTCCTGCTTGCCATCGGATTTTCATAATATGGAAAAGAGCAGCTAGGACATTCTGCTGAATATCTCCTACTGTTTCACTAATGACCTGAAGTTGAACATTCATTCATTTAAACAAAGAAAAACATTCCAACTTTTAAGGAAGTAAAGTTACTTGGTGATAAAGAAAAGTGCAGATGCACACAGAATACATGCAGAAAGTGTGACAGTCAGTGAGGACTATTGTGTTAAAAGAAAGACAGTTGGACAGTGCAACAGAAAGCCTGGTTCACGTCAGCATTTTTACAAAAGGCTTATTCTGGCTTTTAACTCAACTCACAGCTGAAAAGCGAAGCCTGCCAAGCTTTGTAATGGTTCTTTCTTCACAACAGTTTGTTCATCACAACCATAGTTATTATGAAATACACAAACACAACATTGCATAGGAACGAGCTGTGATAATTCTTAATATTGCTGTAATAATTCCAGTAAATAAACAGAAAATGACTGTCTCCTATTATGAGGACAAAAACACACTCGTGTCTACAAAATCCACTTTCTGGTGTGGATGAGCACAGACTTTTGAGTAATTGTGTTAAACATTCAATTTCTCAAAAACAAAAACCATTTAGCTAAAAGAAATCAATAAATACTGGAGGACAAAAAGGGTACTTACAGCAAACAGGCAGGATACACAAGAGCAGTGTCGTGAGATGATGAGGGTTAGATAAGAGGATGTGTGAGATCAAGAGGGTGCAAGTGTGTGAAAATGAGCGTGTTGGCCTGTGACAAGTGCACTATATAGCACAGACTTGTCTATTAGATGGTGATCCATTCAGTGCCATGTTCGCTGTTTGTGCATTGACCTAGAAGTGGGCTTGACTTGTCAGCAGAGTGAAGCAGACAGATTGAAAAATAAAAGCCAATCCAAGACTGCATCTGTACATTTATTCAGCATGGGATGTTTTGTTTTATTTGGGGAGATGGGTTGGTTGGCTATAGGGCCACATTCACAACGCTGCAAAATATGGTTGTCAGTTTCTTGTCACTTTGTCACTTCATTTATATAGCAGCACCATATAATTACAAGATTGTTCAAAGGTGCTTTACAATAATAAAACTAATTACAAACATAATAACAATAATGTTAAAGTCCCCCTGCGGTGAAAATCAAGTTTTAATGTTGTTTATATGTCTATGTGGTGTTTTTAATATGCTTTAAGACAAACCATGTGCAAATTCACATTGCTGAGTATTTTCTCCTTAAAGGAACACTCCACTTTTTTTGAAAATAGGCTAATTTCCCAACTCCCCTAGAGTTAAACAGTTGAGTTTTACAGTTTTCAAATCCATTCAGCCGATCTCTGGGTCTGGCGGTACCACTCTTAGCATACCTTAGCATAGTTCATTGAATCTGATTAGACCGTTAGCATCTCAAAAATGACCAACGAGTTTCAATATTTTACCTATTTAAAACTTGACTCTTCTGTAGTTACATTGTGTACTAAGACCGACGGAAAATAAAAAGTTGCCGATATTTTCTAGGCCGATATGGCTAGGAACTATACTCTCATTCTGGCGTAATAATCAAGGAACTTTGCTGTCGTACCATTGGTGCAGCAGGAGCAATGATATTGCGCGGTTTTACGGAGTGATTAAAGGGTTAGTTCACCCAAAAAATTTAATTTCTGTCATTAATTACTCACCCTCATGTCGTTCTACACCCGTAAGACTGTACTTAAAATACATTTACTTTGTATATTACAAATCCATTAACATATGTACTGACATATCGCTTGAGACTGATATAATTTATGTTTATTTTTAATTTACAACTTTATTTGGAGTACTTCTTTATTGCACAATGGACATTTCTTAATATTAAGCCTAAAATGTGTTTTAATATCACTATTAGTAAGAATAATATGATCACTGTATACTAAATGCAAGATATTTAAAGGTACAATCTGTAAGATTTTCACAGTAAAATATCCAAAAACCACTAGGCTAGTGTTATATATTTTGTCCAGCTGATTACAAACAATATCTCTAATGTTTTCAACTACTTGTAAATCATGAGGAAATTCCCATTCTAAACAGTGACACGGGGCAGTGCAGTCGCCTGTCAATGACGTCAGTTACCCTTTGTTACCGCCTTTACTGACGTAGAAACCACATGACAACAGTGCCGTGGACAAATGCGAAAGTAGTGTCTAGCGTCCAGCAAACCACTAGCTTGCTTCAAGCAGTTCCTTATTTACTTCTTGCATGTTTTATGGTGGATTGTGTTACTTATTTATGGATCATAATTACTGTTTACCGTCTGCCGCTGGTTCTGTCGACAAGGTCAGCTCCCGTAAACCTCATACTCATGACCGGAAAAGCGGAAGCGGCGCCGGCGACTGTGTCATAATAAAAGTCCCGCTGCTCGTGAGGCGTGTGTTGATCAATTGCTCCAGCTCCTCGTTCAGCTCCCGCAACACTCGGTCCTGCTCTGCTTCACACTACAGTAACGTTAATAATCGCATCCATGAACATGAGTTCTTCCCGACTCCAATCCCTATTCTTTTGCACCATCCGTTGAGATGAAGACCACATGTCCCAAGTTTCCGCTCTAAAACTTGGCGTCATCAAAATACGCCTTTGTTTTGAATAGGCCTCTAGCGACCACCTGCGGAAAACAATATTACAAATTGTACCTTTAAAGTGTATCTAAACTATTCTTGAGAGAGTTCCACTTTAGCATAATCAAATATACTCAAGTATATCTTTAGTTGGACCTCAGCACTATTTCTGGATAACTCAAGTGCATTGAGTCAGAAAATTAGTAGTTCCAGAACCTATCAGTTTAGTATACCAAAAGTACAATTGCAGGTTATTTATATTAAGTACATAAATATGTAAATGTATTTGTAGTATACTTAGCATAAAATAAATGTACATTTTGGTATATCTATTTTTCACTGGTAGTGGTAGTTTTAATACAATTCAATGTTAATGCAATTTATGGTAGTTTGAATACAATTCACCAAAAACAACACTATGAAAAACAGTAAGTAGTAAGTAATCATTGCAAAGAGCAAACATATCAAAACAGTATTAGCCTATTTTATAACTACAAAAACACTTTACACTCTATAACAAGCTCTCTCAGCACATCCAGATTTTTGCTGATATCGCTAAACTGTTCAACAGGCAGACCATCACTGGATTCGCCACCGAACACCATGACTGGATTGAGTTGAGTGAAAACATAAAATTTAGTATAGTGTCCTAATCAAGGCGAGCTATTCTCTTCGGCCTATCACATATTAAATTAGGAACTTTTGTGGCATCAAGTCCACTTCAGGCCTCACACATTGAAGCAAGGCTTCAGAAGGGCTAACTAATTCATTTACAAGATAACATTCAAAACAAGAATATTAATGTGAAATTATTCACATATTAAAGCTGCAGTCCGTAACTTTTTTAGGTTAAAAATGATCCAAAATCCATTTTGAGCAAGTACAAAAGCAGCCAGTGTTCAAAACTATCTACTTACAGGGTTGGGAAGGTTACTTTTAGAATGTATTACACTACAGATTACAAAATACATGCTTTAAAAAGTAATCTATAACGTATTTCGTTACATTACTCAAGTTTAGTAACTTAATCTAAATACTTTGGAATACTTTGAAATACTCAAAGGACCATATTAACTTGATGTTCTGTTTTAAGTTTAAAAACCTGTAATTAAAAATGACCTCTAACCATCAGGATTTGGTTTTCCACTAAATTCTATTTTTAACATCAGTTACAAAATATGTATCTGCAATTTATTAGACATAACCTATGTGTTGGTAAAGCCGACTCACCTACAGTTTCTCAACAGTTTTTGCATCTCTCCACTACCACATTTTACAGGCTTGGAAAAAAATATGATCATTTTGTGTGAACTATCCCTTGTATAAATATGTTTATACTAATATTTAACCTTAGTGCACTGATAGTTGCATTAATATTAACCATATAAACAACAAACAGCAAAGAATTTTTTTTTATTATTTTATTTTTTAAATTATTATTAGTGATGCACCTATTTTGATTTTTCATGGCCAACAGAAGCAAACTGGCTGATTCTGATTCTGATACTTTTTTTAAAGCAAATTTATTTCTTGTTTATTTGTTCAAAAAAATATGTAGCTTTTTGATATTAGAGTCAAACACTGGATTTTTATCACAATCCCAACAAAGATGTTCATAACATATACACTAGATGTCGCCTTGGCTATGGCAGTTCATTGGAACGAATGCGTCAGTAGAGCCGCCATCTTGGAACAGGGGAGCCCCTCCTCTATAATACATTAGCGTCAATGTAGGCAAAGGTCTAATGTAAATAAAATCACCATGAATCGTCATGAATGCGGTTTTCTAGTTTTTTTTTTGGTTCGTTCCAACGGTCAGACATGTATTTATCATTGAGTCCAGAGAAAAATTAAGGTTTTGATATTAAGATAATCCACTTTTTAAAAATAGAATGCATATTGCTAGTAGGCCTAAGTTTATTAGTCACATTCTTCCACTTGAGTAAACTTCGAATGAACTATTGCTACTTACATATAATTATTAAAGAATAAAACAGAAAAACAACATGAAAATTCATTTTATTTATAATTTATGAATTTTAAAAATATTTCTACCGACGTAACACCTACCACGCAACCTCATGTAGACGCGCTATACATTTTAAGATTAGATGGCGTGACGCATAGGCCTACAGGTCGCGGGGCAGGCGTGTATATCTGTGACAGATCGAATGGCAGCGGTGACAGGTCACGGGGCAGGCACGTTTATCCGGGGCAGGCGGGTATAGACGTGGCAGGTCGAGTGACTGGCGCGCATATCCATGACAGATCGAATGGGAGGTGTGACAGGTCGCGGGGCAGGCGCATATAGCGGTGACAGGTCTCAGTGGCATATATATATATATATATATATATATATATATATATATATGGTTATTTATTTATATACATGTGCTTTTTAAAAAAAAACATATTTATTTATATACATGTAAGTATTCGACTCACTCTCTGAAAGTTATTGCATTGTAGATTGCACCATATAACTGTACTTTCAAAAACATTTTGCTTGTTATCTGTTAATCTTTTGGGTATCACATTTTTTTAAATGAAATGATCCTCACTTAACAAATGCTGTATCTGACAGTACAGTGGTGCCATGTGTCACATTCTCAGATGTCATTGTACATATTTATGAATAAAAGATTTAAACTGGCTTCATATTATTGAAATGTTGTTTGTCCTCTCTCTTTTCAGTATTCTTCAGGATGACCAGGAACTACAGGACGGTTGGAGCTACACTCTGGTCCTCCATGACCAGGACTGGACAACACTGTCGTAAGTGATCGATCTAGCAGTCATTCTGGATCTCTGAATTGTCATGTTCAGAACATATCGCAGGGGATCTCAGCTCTGGCCCTCGAGGACCACTGTCCTGCAGACTTTAGCACCAACCCTGGTCCAACAGACCTGAACAAGCCAATCAAGCTCTTTTGGTTTACTGACTAGAAAGTCACATGTGGTGAGATTGATCAGGTGTGGACATAAACTGTGCAAGACAGTGCACTTCGAGGACCAGAGCTGAGACCTGACATGCTGATTAGTCAATAATCACTGATGAAAAATGAATACAGTACATTTTAATTTGTATAGATTTATTCAATATTTCTTTCTCTCTTTTTCTCCTTTGTGATTTTGTTAACCACAGCTAAATAAACCTAAGGAGAGCCGCTCAGGCACAGGTCACTGCATCTTTTGCTGTGTAAGTACATTTTTGACTGTCAGACACATTCTCAGTATTTGCATTTATTTTAATAAAAATTACGTATTCATGCTGAAAGTTAAAGTCATCAATGATTTCTTACATTAAAGGTACAGTTCTTCATGTTGTTCCAAACTTGTATTACTTACTTTTTTCTGTGGAATGCAAAAGAAGATATTTTGAAGAATGTTTCATCTGTTTTGTCCATACAATGTAAACTGCTTTGGATCCCATTGACTTTTTATTGTATTGACAAAAACATGGTCAGTTTTCAAAATATCATCTTCCACAGAAGAAATCATGCAGGTTTGGAATGACACAAGGTTGAGTAGCAAACAATTGTTTTCTTTACATTGTGTTGACAATTTTAGCAAATTGTTCTCATGCTCTCAGATCATCATGCCCTCAATTTGTTCACTCTCTGTATCTTTCTCTCTCAACAACAGTCTAAAATTGTTTTTAACAATAATAAACAACACCTGGAACTATTTTTCAGGAACTCAAATTATTCTCAGGTTTCTCCAGTCAAAGTGCATTTAGATGTTCTCAAAAGATTGTTCCCTGGGTTGGAAATGTCCTAACCCTTGGGAAAACACAAATGTAATGTATACAAAACTCGTGTTTTGTTTTTAAATTAATATTTCAATTGTTGTTTTTTTCTCACTTTAGATAAAAAAGCACACAAAAAGCGGCCAGGCCACAGCCTCCGAAGTGGAAACTCCTGTTAAATCAAGGCTCCATAATGCAAGAGACCAGGATGGTGGAAGGAGCAGAAGAACCAGAATACTGGAGATCAGGCAAAGATCTACTGGTACCCGAGGGGATTGATTGATTTATTTTATTAGAGGATTCAATCATCTGTGATGTGGTTATAATTGGTGATTTTTCTGTTTTATAAAATGTAAGTTTTTTTTATTGTTTTGAAAAAAAAAATGTATTCAGCAAGGATGCATGAAATTGATCAAACGTGACAATAAAGACTTTTACATGGTTATATGAAAAAATCTATTTCAAATAAATGCTGCTCAAATGAAAGTTTTGTTCAAAGAATCCTGAAAATACACTAAAAAATACACAATTTTCAACACTGATTATAAGAAATGTTTCTTGAGCAGAAATCACTCATCTCCATCCACAAATGAATGATTTCTGAATGATCATGTGACACTGACAACTGGATGCAGGCTGCTGAAAATTCACTTTTAACATCACAGGAACATTTTACTTTGTAAAATATATTAAAACAGTTCAGGGCTCGACATTAAGCCTTTTCCTGTGACGAGTAAATCGGTCATTCACAAACTCGGTTGTAAATATAATTTATTCTGCAGCATCAGTGTTAAAGGTCCCCTTGAACATGTTTTTAAAAGATGTAATATAAGTCTAAAGTGTCTCCTGAATGTGTCTGTGAAGTTTCAGCTCAAAATACCCCAAAGTTTTTTTTTCATACATTTTTTTAACTGCCTATTTTGGGGCATCATTAACAATGCACTGATTTACACTCGACCCCGCCCCCTGCCAATCGCGTCTTCCCTGCCACAGGAGCTGTCGACTATATTACAGCGCATTTACAAAGTTCACACAGCTAATATAACCCTCAAATGGATCTTTACAAGATGTTCGTCATGCATGCTGCATGCATGCTTCGAATTATGTGAGTAAATGATTTATTTTGGATGTTAAACGTTTGATTCAGCATGAGTTTGAGGCTGTGCTCCGTGGCTAATGGCTAATGCTACACTGTTGGAGAGATTTATAAAGAATGAAGTTGTGTTTATGAATTATACAGACTGCAAGTGTTTAATAATGAAAATAGCGACGGCTCTTGTCTCTGTGAATACAGTAATAAACGATGGTAACTTTAACCACATTTAACAGTACATTAGCAACATGCTAACGAAACATTTAGAAAGACAATTTACAAATATCACTAAAAATATCATGGATCATGTCAGTTATTATTGCTCCATCTGCCCTTTTTTGCTATTGTTCTTGCTTGCTTACCTAGTCTGATGATTCAGCTGTGCACATCCAGACGTTCTGCCCTTTCTAATGCCTTGAACATGAGCTGGCATATGCAAATATAGGGGGCGTATATATTAATGATCCCGACTGTTATGTAACAGTCGGTGTTATGTTGAGATTCGCCTGTTCAACTTTAATGTTATGAAGCGAAGAGAATATTTGTGCGCCAAAAAAACAATATACCAACTTTATACAACAATATCTAGCACTCGTCACTGAACTAAACACTGCTTCATGAAGCTTCGAAGCTTTATGAATCTTTTGTTTCGAATCAGTCATTCAGACAGAGTGCGTATCAAACTGCCAAAGTCACTTGTACCATTGAAATCTTGAAACACTTATGATGCAATGAAGCCTTGTTTACTGAAATCACGTGACTATGGCAGTTTGAGATCGTATGATACATGCTCGTTATTTAGTCTTTTTGGTGCACAAAAAGTATTCTTGTCACTTCATAACATTAAGGTTGAACCATTGTAGTCACATGAACTGTTTTAAATATGTTTTTAGTAACAGTTACCTTTCTGGGCATTTGAAAGTCTAAGTTAATTTGCTCTCAGTGCAGGCCACACAACTCATTGGATTTTATCAAAAATATCTTAAATTGTGTTCCGAAGATAAACAAAGGTCTTACAGGTGTGGAACGACATGAGGGAGATTCATTAATGACAGAATTTTAATTTTGGGGTGAACTAACTCTAAAACTGAGTTTCTTTGAGTGAGCTGGGCACATTTGTTGCGATTTTTCCTCGAGAGGCTGTGCGAGTCTCAACAGCGCAACCTTGTTACCATCAGTACGTTATATATTATATTATTTTTCACTATCAGTCGCCATTTACACTAAATGAATCCAGAACAATTCTCGTGTTTTTGGTGATTCCCTAGTTATTTTTTGTTATTGGCGTTTTTATCAGGCTGCTTGTCCAGTCGGGCAAGTACAGTTCTCTTTCACTTGCCCCTTAAAAAAATCCACTTGTCCTGGACAAGCATAGTGTGGGGCCCACACGTGCCCCGCATTTCACACCGGTATCCGGGCCCACAGTGGGCTGCCCGCATTGGCCCCACACAGGCCCCAAAGAAGCATGTTTGCTGGGAAGGGGTGGAGCTAAGACGCGAGGAAAGGAAGTGAGGAGAGGAAACGAGGATGCACAAATAAGAATTGAGAAGCACCCCCTACTTTCTTAGAGCACTTGACAGGAAGTATATGTCTCATTTCTCATTTCCTGCGTGAGTCACTTCTTAGTCTTCGCAGAAATAAAAAAATAAAAGATCAATGAAGAAGAAAACACTTTCAAGAAGGATTTTTGAGAAGTTTGTTTCTAAACATACAGCAGATCTTCGTGATTCTCGTGTTTGTTTGTTTGTTTGTTTGTTTGTTTGTTTGTTTGTTTGTTTGTTTTTAAATCGCCGTTCAGGAAGTGAAAGTAAAGTTTAGACTGCTGGAGCTCAAACAGAGAAAATGGCTTCAGTGAGAAACTAAAATTCTTCAGTCTGGAGGACAAACAGCCTGTGTGTTTAGTGTGCAGAGATTTAAAACAACATGACAATCACACATTCAGATCCATCGGTGAAGTTGTTCCATCATATAAGGTAAGATAAATGTCTCATGTTTCATATGAAAAGAACAATAAATATTCAGGCACAATTATCATCAATATTTTGTCATTTTACTCACCTTCATACATTCTGATTTTTTCTTATACTAAATAGTTTTAGTTCTTCAAATTAAATACAACATAAAACAAAGACAAGCTGAGTAAACACAGAATGCAGTTTTTAAAGAGTAAAAAGTTATCCAACACCTATCACCCATGTGAAAAACTAATCGCACCCTTTAACAGCAATAACAGCTGAACACTTGTGATAAACTTGAGATCAGTCTTTCACAGCACTGGTGGATTTTGGCCCACTTTTGGCCTACTTTAGTTCAGCCACATTGCAGGGTTTTCAAGAAATCTCAACAGGGTTCAAGTCAGGACTTTTGACTAGCCATTCCAAAAACTTAATTTGTGCTTCTTTTATTTGCTCTTGAGCTTTAACTTATAGGGCCCTATTTTAATGATCTAAGCTCATCTGAAGTGCATTGCGCAAGTCCTCTTAGGGCGTGTCTGAATCCACTTTTGCTAGTTTAACTACGGAAAAAATGGTTGGTGCACTTGAGCCATCACAGATTCACTATTTACATAGCAGAATTTCCAAGTGTAAAAACTGAATTCCTCTCTAGTGAGGAAACGGATCTGCTCATGCATATGCAGACCATCTATAGCTGGATTCCACCAAAGAATTTTTATCTTTATGTACACAATAATAATCTTTTACATTGTACTCCTTTAATTTTTAATATTTGACATGTTTTTGTGCTGCTGTGCATCCCTGTGTGTGTAATAAGCAGAGTCCTTGCACCTATAGGATATTACTAATACACTCTTTAAATAACAAACAAACAATAAATAAATAAATAAATAAATACTGCGTCATTGACTTTACAGCAGGTTTTTGTTGGTCAATGATACAGTCATTTTCAGTTGCCTGAAATAGCTACACTCCAACAATGCACCTGAACACACCTCATTTTCACACCAGCACACCCATGGGTGCACAGATGAGCACAAGTGCATTTGCTATTTAAAAAATGTGTTGCTGGACATGAAAATGATAACTGCGTCGGGCTGAAACTAGGAAAAACTCTTGTTAGGGCCCATGGACTGATGATCAGACATTCTCCTTTAGGATATTTTGACAGAGATCAGAAAAAATCAGGTTCCTTTTGCCAAGTGTTGTCTATCGCATCAGACATCATAGAGGAGCAATTCCATCCATTCATTGCTATAGGAGAAGAAGAATTGTCTAAACTTGTTAAATCATCCAAATCAACAACGTATATGTTAGACGCTATACCGACTAAGCTATTGAAAGAGATGATTCCAGAGGTCATAGATCCTCTTCTTAATATTTTTAGTTCATCTTTGTCATTAGGATACAAACCAAAAATGTTCACATTTTTTATTCAGAAAAATTATATGTATTTTTTTATACAGCATTTTTTTCTGTTTTCCTAAATGACATACAATGTATATATAATTAAACTGTCAGGGAGAGGCACTGATTCAGTTGCAGGTAAAACAGAAATGTTTAATGGCTAGAGCAGTGGAAATGAGTCTCAATAGATCAGAGATCATAAGGTGAGGGAGAAGTGGATAAAAGTCTGGAGGGTAGAGAAGGAAAGAGGAAATAGGACAAAAAATAAAACAAAAACAAAACAGCACATGAACTGAAAAAAAAAACATGGCACAGTAAGACAAGGCAAAAAATGAAATGAAATGAAAGCTATAGCACTGCACTTACATACAGCAATAGTCGGACAAATGACTGAACACAACAGGATCTAAAATGGGGAAAATATTGAGCTACTGTATAATTTCATCATCCCTTAAAAAGTTGAGCATTTTGAAGGAGCCAACTAGCAACTGGCTTTTGTTTTACTAACATAGTGTTATTAATAAAAAAAAGTCTTGAAATTGTTGTTTTAATACATAATAAGAATAGAGTACATTAAATCTGTTTTTGTTGTCTGTTTGTGTTTGTTGTGTGCAGAGCAGAACAGAACTGACTTAAAATCAGAGCAGCAGATGTTTCTGTTAATCAGATCACAAACCTGTTAATGTGAGTATATCTTTCTGTCTCTACTGAATGAACTTGAGTCCCGAATCAAGGACAATTTTAACACATTTTTTTCCTCATACACATTATTTTATCCAGACCTAAAGGGGAAGATCTTTGTTGAAGACCTTGAAGAAGTAATAAGACTCTACAAGACTGATCAAGAGTGATTTGTTCTTTAACTTCATTCTTAGATCACTTTGTTGCATCAAGATGAGTTGTATTGGTTTTGTACCTAAAACGCAGCCATTGGACACAAAGGAATTTCTTAAACCTTCTGGAAAAACACCTGAAATCACTTTAGATCACATAGCCAAGCATTTGTTATCTTATTTTAAAAGGTTTCGTCGATTAAAAGAAATTGAAAAAGAGATTAAAAAGAAATATGAAATTCAAAAGGAGGATTGCTGGCCAGTTGATGACATCATAAAAGCTTGGGAAGAAACAAAAAAAATGGATAAAACCTTAAGAAGTACAAAATACTGGGCTTTTGCTATAATGCTGCAGGTGCTACAAAGACGTTTGGGTTTTGATGTATCTGATCTGAAGGAGGTTAAGACTTGCCCAATAACGTCTGATGTGGCAAAAGAAATCACACCCTTTGAGCCAGAGCAAGAGCCATCTGAAATCTACTCACCTTTTGAGGAAAGAGACAATATGGATAAAGTGAATGCTGAAAGGAAGATGCTAGGCAATGCCTCACAAATACCTGAAGAGTTACAAAATAAAGCAGATTTTCCTCCAACTAAACGAAAATTTTCAGAGAGGCTTCAAAAAGATGGTTCTGGACAATGGACAAGAGGTTCAAACAAATCAAATCCTGAAACCGTCTACATACGGATCCCGCTTTCAGTTGTGTCTGGAAATGAATCAACCTCTATGCCAAAAGAAGTTTTAACTACCAGCCCTATCTATAAATTAATAGACAGAGTTCCTAATCTTACTGAAATAAGGGTAAAACAATCATATGCCATGTTATATGACAATCGAACCAGGAATGCTGCATGGGTGTATGAGATATTGAACAAGGAAACTTTAATGGAAAGATATGACAGGAGAAAACCTTTTGAAGAGGATTTCTCGATTCATCCATTCTACCGTGCAACTGAGAGCGATGACGCATGTACAGCCAGTGGCTATGAAAAAGGTCATCTTGCTGCAGCTGCCAATCACAGGTGGTGTCAGGAAGCCTATCATGACACTTTTTTGCTCAGCAACATGACACCACAGACTATGGCCTTAAACAGAGGTCCCTGGAAAACGTTGGAGGAGGATTGCCGAAGAAAGATAAATGAAAGTCAAAATGAGGTCCGTAATGTCCATGTATACAGCGGACCACTTTACCTGCCAAGCAGTGATGATTCAGAGGTTGTGAGTTATGAGATGTTGGGAGACAAAGCATTGCCAACTCACTTCTTTAAGGTGATAATTCTGGAGAAGTATGATGGGACGGTAGAGCTGGAATGCTATCAGATTCCCAATTGGTTATCAGAAGACGACACAAATTTTATAGTGCCAATTGAATATATTGAGAGCGTCTCTGGGCTGATCTTCAGAGAGAGCAGTTTCAATAAGGGAGAGACTGACAGCATAAGGACAGTGACATGGACAGGAGAAAATGAAAATGGAGAGGAATGTACAGCAATGACACAAGTCACAATAAGCACCCCCCTTTACTGATCACAGTTATTGCTGACATCTGATGTGTGTACAGTACTGCATTACGCCATGACACTTAAACACATGATTTGTGTTTGGATGAACTGACCATCTGAAGATGAAAAGAGTAAAAGGCTGTTTGACTGAGCTTGCAGTTATTCTCACTAGTGGTTAAAACCATGCCGTGTGTACTCATTAACAGTATATACAGTATATACATGTGTTAAATTGGGATTTGTTATGTGTATATACCATTTACAAATGCTTTCTTGTTGTCTTAAAAACATGATCTGAAGGCTTATGCTCTAATGTTTAACGGGGACCTATTATGTAAAATTCACTTTTATAAAAGTGTTTGAACACAGATGTGTGTCTACGGTGTCCCTCAATTATGAAATGAACGTACGACAGAAAATTGGGCACACGGTCGTTTCCACGCAAAATTTGGCATTTATCAATATGGACGTGAGTGGTGGCTACGATCAAATCTCACGTCAGGTCTCAGCTTGAAAATATTGGGCTAAAAGTTTATAGTCCGAATATAAACATCAATGTTGTGGCATCCGCAATCAAAATGAGTAAATTACCTTTTAAAACGTACAGCATAGACCTAACCTGAAACCATAATAAATTGTAAATGTTTTCAGCATTATGCAACAAATATTTTTATTTTAAGATGTACAGTCAGCAGGATATTAAGATTTAACGTATGTCTCCGGCAGGCATGTAGGTAACACTTTACTTGAAGGGGTGTGCATAAGACTGACATGACACCTTCATAATCTTGACATGACACATGTCATGAATATGAAGGAGGTTTTATGCATGTTTATGACAACTGTCATTAAGTGTCATTCGCTCAATTATGTCATTTTTAATGCAAAGATGACATTGTTTGAGATGTCTGAGTTATGACAACTTGACATAAACCAACACATCATAACCTGTCAGTGTCTTTGTCATGACAACTTGACATTAGCAAAACATCATAACCTGTCATAAACATGACATAGCCGATTAATTATCAAACTTAAAAAACTACTTAGCTTTATGGGTTAACAATACATTACATTATTTTGGCAACATTTCAGTATAGGGAACACATATATAAACGATTAATTATGACTTTTCGCTCAATAAACTCCTAATTTACTGCTTATTATAGTTAATTGTTAGGTTTAGGTATTGGGTAGGATTAAGAATGTAGAAGAAGGTCATGCAGAATAAGGCATTAATATGTGCTTTATAAGTACTAATAAACAGCCAATATTTTAGCCATATGAATGCTAATAGTAATAAGCAACTAGTTAAAAGACCCTAAAATAAAGCGTTACCATTCTTTTATAACAGTGTCATCTTTTTAAGAAGTTTGAAATTGTCTATTATCTGACCTTTTGTTGGAGGAAACTTAAAAAAACAAAAAACAAAAAAAACATGAAATGAAAAATAGTCATGACGCTGTTATAAAATTATTTGTCAGAGTATTGTCACTTAATGACATTTTCAAGTTCAATTTGTACCACTGTACTTGAGCTCAAGATACATATTCATGACACTATTATAATGGCCTCATGTCAAAACCAACTACATGACAGTTTAATGCAATGTTAACCCATAAAGCCAAATGATGTCAAGTTGTCATGACAAAGACACTGACAGGTTATGATGTTTTGCTAATGTCAAGTTGTTATAACTCGGACATCTCAAACAATGTCATCTTTGCATTAAAAATGACATAATTGAGCAAATGACACTTAATGACAGTTGTCATAAACATTCATAAAACCTCCTTCATATTCATGACACGTGTCATGTCATGATTATGAAGGTGTCATGTCAGTCTTATGCACACCCCTTCAAGTAAAGTGTTACCGGCATGTATTATGATAAGCTGGGCAGCCAGTCTCAAAGTCCTCCTCAGCTCTACCGCACCCCACAATTTTTCCAGTGTAAATCTGTGGTGAAAAATGGAACTGCAGCACGCTGTAATTGTGAGACATTGGGCAGATTTCAGGCTGTCCCACTTATTTTCACATTAGCTAGTGTAAACCTCACTCCAGTCCACGCTTCAGCTATGTGTGTATTAGTCTGCATCAGGTCAGTACCTAGTTGGCATGTCTGAACATGTGGACTAGCGTAAAAAATTAATAAAAAGTAGCTGTAAATCTTTTAGTTTAAACATGCTTGTGTGAATAGTTTTAAGTTTATAGTAGCCTATTGTGTTTGTTTTATGCTTTGTAAGAAAATAGACATGAATTTCTTCAGATTATTAAGAATCTGATTATTTAGAATCTAGAATAATTAGATTATTCAGATTATTTAGAATCTCTATTCTTATATTTATGAATATAACTATATAAGAATGTTAAAATTACGCTAGGTTCCTGTGATGGGTAGGTGTATTGTAGGGAAGGGCCTTACTATAGTGACTTTTAAGATTTTGTAAAACATTATTATATATGATTTTTAAGATGTTGTCTTTGTGGGGTTCGACTAAAGAAACCCACAATGTCGTAAATTTCTCATCTTACTATTTTAGTAGGGTCATTTGGACCCCAAAAAGTGGTATAAACAAGGCTGTGTGTGTGTTAACATGGGTAATTTTTTCATGGTTCAATGGAAATTCTTTATTGTTTCTTTTTGTGTGCAACATGAGCACAATGTCCTAACTGGGGACATGGATCCATATTTTACCATGATAGGTGTTTTTTTGTTTGCTTGTTTTTTTTACATATGTAATCTCGCTTGATTAGATCTTCTGGATTGTGTTGTACAGTCTTTAATTTTAAAAAAAATGTATTGATAAGCAACTGTGAATAAAAAACCTTCAGTTTACAAAATAAGGCTCTTTTTTCCCTTTTTTGACATAAATGTTATACTTCACTTTGTAGCAAGAACATTATAGATGAGATCATGCCTAAGTTCTGTATAAGGTACTACAGCAACTTACTGTATAAAACTAATGCCATTTTTAAACAGACTGCTCATGTTTCATCTTATAATTCATAAAAATTATCTGTATCTCCAACCTGTGTCTAGGACATTATACCCCTCTCGCCTTTAACAGATTTGATCATGGTCAATGTAAAATGTAAATAATAATAATAATAATAAATTCCAACACCAATCTTTTACTACTAATGCAAAAACTACTTCAAGTAGTTTAACTTGCGTTATACTACTAGTAATAAGTAATAACAAACACTGCGTAAGTGATGGTGTTAATAAATGAAAGCACCGCAATTGACAACGTTTTCTCAGTTAAAGAGCTTCAAAGGACAACAGTTTCTGACTGCAGTCAAGTCAAGCGTGAAATGCACGGTCAATCTAGCAGCCACTATAATTTGCGGTTTGCGCATACACTGGCTATCACGGTAAGACCATCAGAGAGCTGATCTGAAAACAAGAAAACATTCTGCTATTGTATTCCAAAATAAGAGCCACCCAAAACTCATGTTTTGGCTGTTTTGTCTTTACGTTCGGAAAATCATGAAAAGAAAAGTCCTACTTTCCACAGACCAAATTCTCAGATGGAGAGTACACCTTCTCATAGTGGCAACTACACCGTTTCAGGACAGTCTGATGTTATATTCCAAAATAAGAGCCCCCCAAACTTAATCTCTATGCTCTGTTTTGTCTATACATTCAGAAAAACATAAAAATAAAAGTCCTAGTTTCCACAGACAAATTTAATGTCAGATGGAGCGATTACCTTCTCATAACTACACCGTTAAATGCGATTTCATTTTTTTAACTTTAGTTAGTGTGTAATGTTGCTGCTTGAGCATAAACAGTATCTGCAAAGTTACAGCGCTGAAAGTTCAATGCAAACGGAGATATTGTCTTTTTAAGTTGTGGCAGTTTAATGCAGAAACGACCAGTTTGGACTACAACAAGCTTCTTCACGGGTTGGTGACATCATAAACCCTGCAAAACGCCCCCAGGAGCACGCAACAAAGTGGGCGAGGCCATGTGGCGCAAAAGAGTTGTGTACACTGGACGCGAGCGACGTGATACGTCAAAAGATAATATCAGTTTAAAACTGTATATTGAAAGCTAACAAACAGCAGTGACAGCATATCTAAACACTTTGACACAAATACTAAATGAAATACCATTCATAAACATCCTTTAAAAGCCGTGATTGGGGAGGTTCTTCATCTGGGTCTGATTTGGCTCAATTTGACACAGCAATATAGGCGCTATTATTTACATTTCCACTGAAGCACATGTAACAACTAATGGTAAGGGGCGTGACGTTTCCGGACGCTTCAGTGAATAACAGCTGAAGTGGGGAGTGGCTTCATAAAACCAGGAAGTCAAATGAGCCGTTCATATGACAGTGGAAAGAGAGGTATAGAATAAAGGTAAAATATATGAAAAATATGTCTTTTTTAAAAAAACAAACAAAGCATTAAGGCATGTTAAACTGTGCCATGTCCAGAAAGGTAATAAAAACATCATCAAAGTAGTCCATGTGACATCAGTGGGTCAGTTAGAATTTGTTGAAGCATCAAAAATACATTTTGGTCCAAAAATAACAAAAACTACGACTTTATTCAGCATTGTCTTCTCTTCCGGGTCTGTTGTTCATCTGCATTCAGTGACACTGCTGATGTAAGACGCTGCTGACGTGTTATCCGGTGCGCCCGAGCTTCGTTTCCAGTCTGAGGGAGACGCACGCTGTATTCAAGCTATTCTGCATTGTTTGTATTTTGGTATTGCTATATTTTTTTTAAATGGTGTGTAAGTGTGCATGTCGCGGATGTCCTAATCACCAAAAACAACCACGGCGACGTTAAAGTGCATTACCAACGCCAACAGATGAAAGGATTCAATGAAATCAATTCAATGGAAAGGATTCCGGAAGAGAAGACGATGCTGAATAAAGTCGTAGTTTTTGTTATTTTTGGACCAAAATGTATTTTCGATGCTTCAAAAACTTCTAACTAACCCTCTGATGTCACATGGACTACTTTGATGATGTTTTTATTACCTTTCTGGACATGGACAGTCTACCATACAAACACTTTCAACGGAGGGACAGAAAGCTCTACGGACTAAATCTAAAATATCTTAATTTGTGTTCTGAAGATGAATGAAGGTCTTACGGGTGTGGAACGACATGAGGGTGAGTCATTAATGACAGAATTTTCATTTTTGGGTGAACTAACCCTTTAAGAGGGCTTTGGTGCACACAGGGATAAAAAGTACCCCATGTGTACAATGAAATATACTGCTGGATCTTGAATATTGTGGGCCTATTTTTCTGCTGGAGATCCTGGACATCTTGTTCAGATACATGGCATCATGGATTCTATCAAACAGCAAAAGATAAAAAAATCTAAACCTGACTGTCCCTGCTAGAACTCTGATAATGGGCTGTGGTTGGATCTTCCATCAGGGCAATGATACAAAAACAAACATCAAAATCAACACATAAATGTGTCACTGAGAACAAAATGAAGCTTCTGCCATGGCTGTCCCAGTCCCCTGACCTGAACCCTAAAGAAAATGAGTGGAGTGAACTGAAGAGAAGAAGCACCAACATGGAGCTGGAATCTGAAGGATCTGAAGGTTGCAAAAAGTATTGAATAAAAGGATATGATTAATTGTGAGCAATGTGTATTAGAGAAAAACATTTATTTCATAATGAGAAATAAATGTTTAAAATACTTATTCTCCAATATACGGTTGGATTAACAATGCAGATTTATTTTCACAGCCTTCTTTAGTCATATATACAGTACAGTCCAAAAGTTTGGAACCACTAAGATTTTTAATGTTTTTAAAAGAAGTTTCGTCTGCTCACCAAGGCTACATTTATTTAATTAAAAATACAGTAAAAACAGTAATATTGTGAAATATTATTACAATTTAAAATAACTGTTTTCTATTTAAATATATTTGACAAAGTAATTTATTCCTGTGATCAAAGCTGAATTTTCAGCATCATTACTCCAGTCTTCAGTGTCACATGATCCTTCAGAAATCATTCTAATATGCTGATTTGCTGCTCAAGAAACATTTATGATTATTTTCAATGTTGAAAACAGTGTACTTTTTTTTTCAGGATTCCTTGATGAATAGAAAGTTCAAAAGAACAGTGTTTATCTGAAATCTAATCTTTTGTAACATTATAAATGTCTTTACTGCCACTTTTGATTGATTTAATGCATCCTTGCTGAATAAAAGTATTCATTTCTTTAATTTCTTTTCAAAAAAATAGAAATAAAAATTCTTACTGACCCCAAACTTTTGAACGGTAGTGTATAATGCTACAGAAGCTTTGTATTTCAGATAAATGCTGTTCTTTTGAACTTTCTATTCATCAAGGAATCCTGAAAAAAAAAGTACACAACTGTTTTCAACATTGAAAATAATCATAAATGTTTCTTGAGCAGCAAATCAGCATATTAGAATGATTTCTGAAGGATCATGTGACACTGAAGACTGGAGTAATGATGCTGAAAATTCAGCTTTGCATCACAGGAATAAATTACTTTGTCAAATATATTTAAATAGTACACAGTTATTTTAAATTGTAATAACATTTCACAATATTACTGTTTTTTACTGTATTTTTAATTAAATAAATGTAGCCTTGGTGAGCAGACGAAACTTCTTTTAAAAACATTAAAAATCTTAGTGGTTCCAAACTTTTGGACTGTACTGTATATATATATTACATCTTTAATATCAACAGCAGCAAATGACAGAACGCCCTCTTCCAGCTCACGTGGGGGTGAAAGGGAATGAAGCAGCAGACAAATTGGCAAAACAAGCTTTAAAGAACACTAGAATAGAAATGGAAATTTCATACAGTAGATATGAAATTAAAACTATAGTTAAAAAGCAAATAATTCAAAGATGGCAACAAATGTGGGAAACAGGAAATAAAGGTAGACATACATATGTATGAAATACAACCAAAAGTGGGGAAAAGTAGGTACTCAGGTGGAAGTAGAAAAGAGGAAAATATCTTATCCAGACTGAGAATAGGACATACAGGACTTAATAAAACAATGAAATTAATGTCCAAGCATCCAACAGGAATGTGTGAATGGTGTGGAGAAAATGAAACGGTAGAACATGTTATCATGTATTGTGAAAAGTATAAAGATGATAGAGAAAAGTTATTTGAAGAGGTTCAGAGGAAAGAGGATATTGAAATCAATTTGAGATATTTGTTAAACCCAGAACAGAAAAGTAATAACAGAGCAGCGTTAATGCAATATTTGGAGAACACAGATTTAATGAATAGGATATGATTTTTTTTTTTTTTTTTTTTTAGCCGGAGGAGCTGAACACGCAGCGCTGGCTTTAGTATAGAGTTTTGGGGGTAGTGGTTAGAGTCTCTGGATCGAGTACACAGTAGATGGAGGTAATGCGCGAAATTGGTGCGATCTGCCAAAAAAGGGAAGAAGAAGAAGAAGACAGAACGCCCCGGAACGCCTTCGCGACGTCATCAGCAGGCGACACGTGAAAACTGTTCAGGAGCGACGGCAAATCATAACAGGTCTAAAAATCGATGTTTGTATGGAGCAAAAGAAAGCAATATTATGACGACAAACAACAGTATAAGAGCAGAACTGATTTAACTCGCTATTTAGGATTCAGGTAATGGTCAAAAGACGATTCGATCAATAGATAAAGCCACCAAAATACAGAAAGAAATCTGACTCCAGTGTACAGGAATATATGTGCTGAACGCTATATAAAGACTACCTTCTTGTACAACGATTAAATAGTAATAAATATGATTTTAATGACATCCATGTTCAAGTGCAATGGTGACTAATGTAACTTAATTTGTTGATTAATGTAATTTAGTAAGAAATGGATCTTCATGCAGGATGATATTCATTTCAGTGTGAAATTAATGAACAGTTCTGCTTTGACAGCTGGTGGCTTTATTTCTTTCCCTGTCGAAGCCGAGGCAGTTTACAGTTATTTGAATCGATCTGTCATGTTTTTCGCATCCTTCATCCACACTAGTTCAGTTCTGCTTATTTATTTAAGTGTTGATACTTTAGATTCCTTTAGTTGTTTTTGGAGAGCATTACATGACTGGTTCCACTTTCACCTTACAGAATATAATGTATGGGTTGTTGTGTTTTATTTGATTTGATTAATAACATTATATTTGTGTGTGTAGGTCAGGATGTCCTGTGTGTGGGCCGGCGGTCACTCCTCAGCGGTGCTGTGTGCTGCAGTCTCCTGTCAATCCCAGCACATGGTGGCGACCGGAGCAGAAGCGGGAGAACTGACCCTGTGGAACCACGACGGCTCGCCGCTCTCCACGCTGCACCTGAGCGCGGACGATGACGTCACGAGCCTGGCCTTCTCGCCGTCGGCTCCCTGCGTGCTGTACGCCTCTCACGGACGCGCTGTTAGTGTGCTGGACTGCAGGAACCTGAAGACGCCGGCGGCTGAGCTGACAGACGTGGCCGAGGAGGAGATCAACTGTCTGTCCGTGAACGAGACCGGCCGTGATCTCGCTGCGGCCGATGACTCCGGAGCCGTGACGCTCATTGATCTACAGCTGGAGAAAGTCGTCAGGACGCTGCGCAAACACGACAACATCTGCTCGTCCGTGACCTTCCGACCTCACAGGCCTCAGAGTCTGGTGTCTGCAGGACTCGACATGCAGGTACGACACTGAAGGCTTTCGCATCATGTGATGAGTAGTGATGTGTGTATTCTGAATGTCAGACAAACAGAAAAACTTGTCTAGTTCCAAACCTTTGACACAGGTCGGGACCCCTGATCTGTATAAATGACTGGATTATAGTGATTATAGTCTATAAAGGTAAAAATCTAAATATTTTTCTTACAAAAACCCATCGTTTCGCTTAAGAAGGCCTCTCTGAAACTGTATGGATTACTTTTATGATGGATGGATGTGCTTTTTTTGGGCTTCAAAATCTCAACCCCCTTTCACTGCCATTATAAAGCTGGGAAGAGCCAGAATATTTTTTAAATATAATATAAACTCTGATTGTTTGAGTCTGAAAGAGGATAGTCATATACACCTAGGATGGCTTGAGGGTGAGTAAATCATGGGATTATTTTCATATTTTGTTAAACTATCCCTTTAAGCATGAACACTAACAATTCAAAAAACTTGTGATGTGACAGAAGTAGACCTGAATGTAATGATGAGTTTGATTTGCGTCTCTAATGCTGCAGGTTTTTCTGTGGAACCTGCCGAAGCCGCGTCCGCTCTGGAGCTGCAGTCTGCAGGACACGCAGGAGGAAGATGCTCGTCAGATGTTCAACCCTCCTCTTGTACATTGCGTGGGTGTGGCGTCCTGCGGGAACGTGTTAGCCTGCGCGGCCGAGGACGGCTGCGTCCATCTGCTGCGGGTGTCTGACGACGGCAGGCTTCGGGAGCGAGAGACGCTCCAGGCTCACAGTCAGGGAGCGTCACAGGCTCACTTCATCAGCTTCCTCTCACACTCGTACTGGCTGGCCACCGGAGGGAATGACGGCCTTGTGGCTCTCTGGGACCTCAGTCAACATCCACTGGTGGAAAATGGCAGGAAGGCTAAAGGCCACAAGAGGAGAACTAAAGCCAGAGCCAAGACAAGTGACAAAAACCAGAAACGACAGGAAGAGGAGGCCGGCAGTGCTTCCTCTAGTTCAGAGACACATGGAAACATCGGGCCCAGACAGTGTTTTCAGCACGGAGAGAAGGTGAACTGGGTGTGTCCGGCTGTGCTGGAGGGAAAGCCCAGTCTGCTGGTGACGGACCAGAGTTCCTGCCCATCTGTGTATTCACTGGATCAACTGTAATGTACGTCTGAATTAGCCTGTAAAATCCTTTACATATATTAAAGTGATGTAAACTTAAGCAAGATCTGCAGCTTAAATTATGTTGTTCCCAGGCATTTATTGCTCCTCTCTAGATCTGATTTGGGAAATTTTCAGGGATTCACATTGTGATCAAGTGACTGCTTTTCTCCTGCTTGTTTTGTTTGAACTGGTGACACTTCAAATTTGGTCAGCTCTGTTAGAGGTTATTCTTACTCGGTTAAAATATGCATGGCCTTATGAAAGTAAGACTTCACAACAACTAAGTTTGTAATTCTAACAAGAGACCCACCTCTGTTAACCATTATAAAAGTTATGGTCATTGATAAATAATTAACACTTGCCTTGCATAGCTCCAGGTGTGAACACACAGTTGCATGTGCGGCTCGCGCTCGAGTCTGAAACAGGCACAAGATCTCAGACGTCAGCAGGTATTTTAGGCTGCTGTCACTTTAAAGATGCCATAGAACGTTTTTTTACAAGATGTAATATAAGTCTAAGGTGTCCCCTGAATGTGTCTGTGAAGTTTCAGCTCAAAATACCCCATAGATTTTTTTTTAATTCATTTTTTAACTGCCTATTTTGGGGCATCATTAAATATGAGCCGATTTATGCTGCTGACCCTTTAATTCTCGTGCTCTCCGCCCACGGAGCTCGTGCTTGCCTTAAACAGTGCATAAACAAAGTTTACACAGCTAATATAACCCTCAAATGGATCTTTACAAAGTGTTCGTCATGCATGCGTCGGATTATGTGAGTATTGTATACTGTTATATTGTTTACATTTGATTCTGGATGAGTTTGATAGTGCTCTGTGGCTAAAGCTAACATTACACACTGTTGGAGAGATTTATAAAGAATGAAGTTGTGTTTATGAATTATACAGACTGCAAGTGTTTAAAAATGAAAATAGCGACGGCTCTTGTCTCCGTGAATACAGTAAGAAACGATGGTAACTTTAACCACATTTAACAGTACATTAGCAACATGCTAACGAAACATTTAGAAAGACAATTTACAAATATCACTAAAAATATCATGATATTGTGGATCATGTCAGTTATTATTGCTCCATCTGCCATTTTTCGCTATTGTTCTTGCTTGCTTACCTAGTCTGATGATTCAGCTGTGCACAGATCCAGACGTTAATACTGGCTGCCCTTGTCTAATGCCTTGATCATGGGCTGGCATATGCAAATATTGGGGGCATCTTCAACATGTTTGCCATTAATTTTGGATTGATCAATTGAGTTAGGAGAAAAATGCTTTTCTTTTATAAGACAAGTCAATTTTGCCACAGTTTATGGCGCGTTTAATTAATTTCTTTGGTATTTGCAAACGGTGGCAGTAATGCTGCAGTCCAGGGGCTGAGGAGACCAGAGGCTGTTTTTAATGGATGTCACTTGAGCAGAGACTTATTGTGGAGTTTACTATGAAAATAAATCACTGTTTTATGCATAGAATATGCATATTTCCCTAATATATAGTCAGGGAAAACAACAGTATGACCACATTCACGGTATTCATAAAAGAGTAGGCAAAAAGTACCCGGATGACCTGCTTCCGGCAAGATTCTGAAGTGTGCATGTGATGGACACATTACTATCCAATCGCTGTGTCCGAAATCACATACTGTATGGTAGGTACTACATTTGAGTATGTTCTGTAAGGTATGAATGTAATCTGGATGTACTGCATTTGCCATGTTGTCATTGTCATGTGACCTACCAGCATCAGTCTTTTTTTTTTTCCACATTCATTCATAAATCCTCTCCCGTAGCCTCATGGGATATTAAAGTGTCTGTCGTATGCTCACTTTAAGTAGGTCATCCAGGTACTTTTTTCCTACTCTTATATTATTGCTGAGAATTGGACATACTACTCTTTTGGTGTACTTTTTCCACAAACTATATAGTATTAAAGTATCTGATTTGTGATGCACAGCATGAGAATGACAGTCAAGTGATGCAACTGATGCCATAGGACACATGATGAGGATAACATGATAAATATAGTATATCTGGATTACAGTTAGATCTAAACGATCTCTACATCAGATATATCAGATCTGACGACATTGACAGAAGACATTTGTTTTGTCTGGTGTCCAAAACTGAGAGTTTGCCTGAGAAAGCCAGAGAAGAGCAGAAGCAGGAGACAGAGTGCTGATAATAAAAGAGTTTATTGCATTATCTTAGTTACATATGTCTGTCTAGATGTTAGACTTCATCTGACCTCTACAAATCCAGTACTGTGTTGTTATACCAAGGGAAAAACGATGGAAAATTACTGCTTCACAACCTCGTCCTGTGACATTTTCTTACCTCTTACTCAAGAAGACAAACAACCCTTCAAACCCACAATCATATGATTAAACAACAATAGCAAGGAAAATAAGTAATATAAAATATGAAAATATAAAGTGACAAATTAATAAATGATGTAAATCAAATGATAATGACTAAATTATTAAACAAGTCAAATGACAACTACACGAATGACTAATGATTATAAATGATTGTAAAAATTAAAATGTACAAAAAAAAGAAAAAAAAGCACAGCACAGATGTATGGTTGCTATCTTAAGGTAACACACGTTGCTATTGAGAATCCTTAGATTCTTCTGCCTGCACTGTAAAGGTTTACTCAATGTGTTCAATGAAGACATGCGTATTATTATTATTTGTGTGTAATTCATGCACACTGTTTGTATATTACAGTGACTTAGATGATTTTTAACTGTATATTTACATTTTTAATGTCTTTTTGTGTGCATGTTGGAGGACCTTTTGCCCCAAATCCTATCAAATTTGTACATTTCTAAAAGATAAAATATTATCTTTGAAAGTTTTTTATTTTACATTTTTTTAAACTACAGAATATGTCTTTATTTCAGTGCTGAAACACACACGCATGCATTTAATCAGTTTTTGAAAAGGTTTTAAAACAGGTTTAACCATTTTTTACGGCATTAAGGCATCCCATTTATGAACAGATAGTTACTGCCAAAATGAAAATTCTGTCATCAGCTCACATTCATGTTGCTCTAAATACAATTTTAGGCAGAACTAGTTTGTCATCAACATCTCTTGTGCCTGAGGAAATTGATCACGCCCTCACAGTATCTCTCTCCTTAGCATCTCACCAGTCTTTTGACTGTTTCATCCTCAGCATTTCATCCAGTTTCATCCATCAGTATTTTTATTTTCCTTGTGTGTATCCTCTTCTGTTTTTCTGATAAAATCCTGGACTTGGGAAGATTTTTCAGAATGCAAGATTTTCAAATAACTTTAACTTACTGTTCCTTGTGCATAATGCACTGTATAAGAACATGTAAAGTAAGTGATGTATGAGAAGAGTGTGCAGGTGCTGTATAGCCTGGCACAAGTAAAGAGTTGAGTTCAATCAAGCAATCCTTGTCTGGCTTTTCACAAATACTAGAACAAAGCTGTTGCATGGCGTTAGAAGATTTGAAATATAGCATATGAATACATTTACGTTACTTTTTTCAACTGCAGACAGCATCCACTCTCATTGTATAGAAAAGAGTAGGTACATTCTGCTAGAGAGGTCCTTTTGCATTTTGAAGAAAACAATCATGTGTTCCTAGAGACACTGGGGTTGGTAGCTGATGTCAGAATTTTCATTTTTAGCTGAACTATTCCTTTAAGAATGGGGCCAAAAACAAACAAACAAAGTAAATATGACTATTTACCATAAAATGAAGCACAAAGTACAGTAAAAAAAAAAAAAAAAAAAAATGTTACAGGTGTACATTTGTACCATATTATTTTTACAGATGAAAGAAAAAACATGAAAGTTAAAGATGTTTTGCTCAAGGAAACATCAATAGAAGATCACAATAATCATACATATAAGCATGATTCTAGATAAACATAAGCCTAGAATCCATTAAAGATGCTATAGTGAAGAGTCTTCAACATCAAGTGCTCCAATGGGTGTCTAAATGAAACAAATAACATGTTAGTTCCTTAATAAATCTTGCCGTGTAAGAGCTACTTTTAATTGTCAGTAAGATAAAATCAGTAATGTTAATCAACATTAACGCAAGTGTTTAGTTTGAAATCCTTAATGTGTTAAAATAATTTAATGCAAATAAATTACTGACATACACAAAATTGTGTCATTACTGAAATTTACGTCATGCAGATGATCTTGTGTTGGGAGTTTATCAAACTGAGCATTTACAGTAATGCAAGTTTAGAAGCAGAATGGCCTCAATAATAATTCATGCAAAAGACATGATGCACACATGCATAGCCAATTTCACATGCATGAAACCTAATTCACGTGCATAAAAAAATTATATATTAACAAAAACCAATTCACATGGATAAAATAAAATATATATATTCATAAAATACATTCCATAAACACTAAACACAATTCTACTAGAAGAACTAAACTAGTAAAATGCTGATAAATACCTAGAATGTGTAATGATGAAAATTAACAGAGGCCCTGCTTCCACCTGGTATTAAGATGTGTTTTGGTCGATCGGACACTAAAGTTGTAAATGGGGTGTAAAACATTTTAAGTTTGTCCATTTTCGACACTTCCAGGTAGTCGAAAACACATTAGACTGGATTGTTTTGTAGTATAGACGCTCACAGGTGTTCGAACAGTCACAAAAGTCTGCCTATTCTCCATATATATACTGACCTAACACGTAAACATTATGGGAAGTGCACTAGCCAGACAGGATTTAAACTTTGTCAGTTGAAAACACAAGTTTCACCATTCCTGATTTCTAACACTCACAGCATTCGGCTGGTCTTGTGGCTTGTGTACATCAATGATCTGCTAATTGTCACACCTTTAGTACGGTGAGGGAAGTCATCTTGTGATTGGTCAGTTTGAATTTCTCACATTTGGGTCTCAGTTGCATGTTCTAGGAAGGGATTGTAGCGGTTGCTCTGTCTCTTGTTTTCATTAGTTCTTTTTTTTTCTGGGCTGTCTGTTCTTGGGGCTGCTCTTTGGCTCTCTTTCTCTAGCTTTAGAGAAAGAAACATGCATGCCTATAGACTAAACACGTAATATGCATGTGCATGCCATCAGATTCACATTTTTGCAGTTTACACGATGATGATAACTGTATCGTTTTCAAAAACTTGCACTTTGAAACCTATTTCAAAGTTTGTGTTCCCAGGCCACCAGAATGTTGCTGTCATGTAAATGAACGGCCAGAACAGATCAATAGTTTTTGGAAACACTTTAGATTACAGCCTGGAAAGTACTGCGTAATTAAAACAAATTTACAACGTAACTTTCAGTAATTATAGTGTACCTATAAAGTACTTAATTGAAGGTATAAGGGAACAATATATAAAGTTTAGGGAAGGGGTAACAACCAGGAAAATTATTTATACTGCAAGTATGTTTAGAACTAAGGGGTAGTTTGAGAGCAATTTAGCGAGAACATACACTGCATAGTTTTTTGTAATAATAGTGTACAAATATGTAAAGGCTTTTTTTTTTTAATTACGAGGTGCATTTATACAGTAATTTATTTGATAGCAAAAGTGCACTGATTAATGTTGAGCTTCTGTGTTTCAAGGCAAGTAAAACTAAAACTACAGCATTTATATTTTAAATAAATTAAATACTGGGGAAATATACTCTTGTTCCATAGTTACTGGGCAAGTGTGACATTGTGGGCTGTAAATTAAAGTGGTGCTTGTTGCCATCTTGTTTCATGTAGTTACAGGGTAAGTACAATAAAAATACATAAACAATCTGATATCACTGATTCTGAGACCTTTATTTGAAAAACAACTTAATTCAAAACAGATTTACAGCACTTCTTATTCATTTATTCATTTTTTTTTTAATTAACTTTTCATTTTAAATACTAAAGTCTTGACAGGAAATATGATGCTTTGTCCCTTTCTTTGTTTCTCTTGCTTCTTCATCCTCCTTTTCTTCTTTTTCATTCTTTCCTGTTGATGAATCTTAAGAAGGAATCTGTAACATCTGCATCTGCCATCCATTCCTCCAACTGCCAGAGGAAGCCATCTCCAGAATACTGAACACTGCCAGCATAGGCGGAGCATGTGTAAAGCTGGGGAAGGCTTAGCCTTCCTATGGCTATTGGTCAAAAATGAACAGGGGCTTGGCCAAAAATGCACCTGCACATTTAATCTACTAATAAAGATAAAATGAAAATTAAATAAAGTTTCAATTGTGGCATTAACTATATATTTCTGCTAATGTTGCGTTATACTTTACAGCGTTGCGCACTATAACAAATCACACACAATTCTGTTGACATTATAATTGCAATGGCCAATCAGAGGCTTTCAGATTAGTCATCGCTGAAACTTGAGTTTTGTTCAGTGCGCGAGCCGAACACGGAATTCTGGCTGAATTCTCCACTCTTGCTAATGCTCTCAATCATAAACTGATAAACAAACAGATTTGGTGATTTGCTCTTGAGAGCGTCAAAGCTAATATAAACAGATTTTTCTATTTACAACATATTTTTGCAATGTTGCCAATCACAAACATATCTGATAATTTCTTGAACGCATTGGCCAAATAATAATTCAAAGTTATAATTCAACTTTAAAAAAGTATTGATATTATGTAGGTGTAACGAGGCAGCAGACTCGGGGAGATCCATATGCAGCTTTATTCACAATCGTAGTCGTACAGGCAATGGTCAGACAACAGCAACAGGTGTAACGCAGGCAAGACAGAAATCAATAACAATACCAGGCAGAAAGTCAGGGCAGGCGGCAGGCTGAACAGGGTAATCCGTGAGACAGGCAGTAATAGACAAGGCAGGCGGCAGACAGGAATCAGAGAGAGTAGGCAGTCCAAGGTCAAACACAGGGGTATCAATAGACAGGGTAAACGCTCAGAAATGTATGCTCGGCAAAACAAGACTTCGCGAAGCATGATGGGGTAATGGAGTCTTAAATAGTCCAGATAATGCATAACAGGTGGTGGGTAATCAGCCCAGATACGTGGTGTGGGATTTGTAGTTCAGAGAACAGTCAGTATTCCGGTGACGGCGCCCTCAGGTGGCGATCAGAGGGAGCCACAGAGACCGTTTCTGTGACAGAGCCCCCTCCCTGCGAGCGGCTCCTGAAGCGAGGAGCCTGGCGACACCGAGGTCTTCCACGAGGCCGGGGGGCCGGACGCTCCGGATGGGTCCTGTGGAAATCCGTGATGAGATTTGGATCAAGTATGTCGTCAGCATTGACCCAGGACCTCTCCTCCGGGCCAAACCCCTCCCAATCGACCAAATACTGCAGAACACGACCCCGGCGTCTGGAATCTAGGAGTTCGTTGACTTGATAGGCCTCCTCGCCCTCAACGATGATAGGAGGGGGTCTCTGGTCACCGGTCCCCTCTAGGTTCTCACCTCCTCTCGAACCACCTGCGGGCTTGAGCAAAGAAACATGGAAGGTGGGTGAGATACGATATTCAGGTGGTAAGTCTAAACGGTAAGAAACTGGAGTAATTTGTCTTGAGATTTTGAATGGACCCACGTACCTGGGACTAAGTTTTTTGCAGGGTAGACGGAGACGAAGATCCCGGGTTGAGAGCCAAACCATCTGGCCAGGTCTGTAGTCAGGTGGCGGTCGGCGAGCATGATCGGCCTGTTCCTTGGTTCGCCGTACTGCCCTCTGCAGGTGAACGTGAGCCTCATTCCAGACCTCCTCGCTACGTTGTAGCCAATGATCCACAGCAGGTAAGTCAGTGGGTTCCCCGGTCCATGGGAAGAAAGGAGGTTGAAAGCCTAGGATGCACTTGAATGGGGTGACGCCAGTGGCAGGTTTGTGAAGTGAGTTTTGAGCGTATTCGGCCCAGAACAGATATCTACTCCAATCCGACTGGTTCTGGTGACAGTAGGAGCGTAAATACCGAATGAGTTCTTGATTGAGCCTCTCAGCTTGCCCATTGGACTGTGGATGGTACCCAGAGGTGAGGCTGATATTGACGTTGAGCCTCTGGAAGAATGAGGACCAGAGTCTGGAGGTGAACTGAGGTCCGCGGTCAGAAACTATATCCTCAGGCAGGCCGTAGAAACGAAAGACATAATTACAGAGGAGTTCAGCGGTTTCCATGGCAGTGGGCAGTTTGGACAGGGGAATGAAACGGCAGGCCTTGGAAAAGCGGTCGATCACAGTGAGTATGGTGGTATGTCCCTGGGAATTGGGTAGGTCGGTGATGAAGTCTATGGCAATGTGTGACCAAGGGCGCTGTGGAATCGGTAGAGGTTGAAGAAGGCCTGCTGGCGAGTGCCGGAGGGTTTTCGTGGTTTGACAGGTGGTGCAGTTCCGAATGTAAGTGATGATGTCAGAAGACAGGGTTGGCCACCAGAAACGGTTGGTTACAAGTTGTGTGGTCGCGGCTATGCCTGGGTGTCCTGCACTGGGTGAATTATGAACCTCCTCAATCACTCGCTGACGGAGAGCAGCAGGAACATAAGTGAGTGAAGCTGGACACTCTGCCGGAGAAGGCTCCTCCCGTTGAGCCTCAGTTATCTCGGACATGACGTCCCACAGTACAGGTGCGAGCACAATCGTAGAGGGTAGAATGGGTTCACATGATGGTGGGGTGAGACTGGATTCAAACTGCCGTGACAGAGCGTCAGCCTTTGTGTTCTTGGTGCCAGGTCGGTAAGTAACATTGAATTGAAATCGAGTGAAAAACAGGGCCCATCTGGCTTGACGATGATTGAGGCGCTTGGCCGACCTCAGGTACTCCAAGTTGCGGTGGTCTGTCAGGACGGTGAAGGGATGCTTACTTCCCTCCAGCCAGTGCCGCCAGTGCTCCATGGCCGCCTTCATGGCCAACAGTTCACGGTTCCCGACATCGTAATTCTGTTCTGGAGGGGTAAGTTTACGTGAGTAGAAAGCACAGGGAAATAACTTGGGAGGACTGCCTTGTCTCTGTGATAGTATAGCTCCAATACCAGTGCTAGAAGCATCCACCTCCACAATGAATTCCTTTTCAGGATCTGGGTGACGCAGAATGGGCGCAGAGGTAAACAGTTCTTTTAACCTTTGGAACGCCTCAGATGCGGCTTGTGTCCATTCCAGTCTGATACGAGTTCTCTTTAGCATCGACGTGAGAGGGGCTGCTACCAGGCTGAAATTTCGGATGAATCTTCTATAGAAATTAGCGAAACCCAGGAAACGCTGCAGCTCTTTTACTGTAGTGGGCAACGGCCACTTCAACACTGCCTGAACTTTGACATCGTCCATAGCAACTCCCTCCGCACTGATGATATATCCCAGAAAGGACGTGGATGTCTGGTGGAATTCACATTTTTCCAGTTTAACATAGAGTTGATGATCCATAAGACGCTGGAGCACAGCTCGTACCTGCTGGACGTGTTCAGAGTAGGAGTTTGAGTATACGAGAATGTCGTCCATGTAGACGATTACTCATCTGTTCAGCATGTCCCGGAAGACCTCATTGATGAAAGCCTGGAAGATAGAGGGACTGTTGACCAGCCCGAAGGGCATAACCCGGTACTCGTAGTGCCCAGTGGTGGTGGAAAAGGCGGTCTTCCATTCGTCCCCTTTGCGTATGCGGATGAGATTATAAGCGCTGCGTAGGTCGAGTTTGGTGAAATAGCGTGCAGAACGCAGTTGTTCCAAAGCAGCAGGAACTAAAGGCAGAGGATAGCGGAACTTCACAGTGATGTCGTTGAGCCCACGATAATCAATGCACGGCCTTAGAGCTCCATCCTTTTTTTTTACGAAGAAGAACCCTGCTGAAGCTGGTGATGTGGATGGCTGTATGAACCCCTTGGCTAATTCCTCCTCAATGTATTTTTTCATGGCCTCTGATTCAGGTTGTGAGAGCGGGAATATGCGTCCCCTGGGGGGCGTAGCGCCTGGCAGCAGGTCGATAGCACAGTCATTATCACGGTGAGGAGGAAGTTGGGCAGCCCTGGTCTTACTACAAACTTCAATGAGATCATGGTACTCGGCAGGTAACTTGTTCTGGGACAGCACAGGTGAGTTGGTTTCAGGACGGCTGGGTGCTTGGATACAGGTCTGAAGGCAGGTAGTTGACCACTGAGTGATTTGATTGTCGGCCCATGAGATTTGTGGGTTGTGTTCTCTGAGCCAGGGGGAACCAAGGATGAGAGGATGCTGAGGAGACTTTATTAGGAAGAAACGAAGTAATTCTTTATGCAGAGATCCGATTTGCAGTGTGATGTCATCAGAGGTGTAGCGCACCTTACCGGTCCCTAGGGGGCGCCCGTCCAGCGCGGCCACTGACAAAACAGAATCACAGGGATTAGCAGAATGTTGTGAGCCTGTGCGAAACTTAAGTCCATGAAATTGCCAGCCGCACCAGAATCAATCATGGCCTCAGTCTGGATTATATGCTCGTGGTATACCAAAGTTGCTGCAATTTTGATATTGGATGCATTGGAGGATGAACTCACTGCCGTGGCGCCGCGACTGGTGGGTCGCGTGGGGCAGGAATCGTGCATATGGCCGGGCTGACCACAGTAGAGGCACAGGCGTTGCCGCATCCGTCTGTCTCTTTCCTCCAGCGACAGGTGAGTGGCCCCGATCTGCATGGGTTCAGGTTCAGCGACAGGGAATGTTGATGCTGAGGTGGGTGTTAGAACTCTGACAGGTCGTCTAGCTCGGATGAGATTGTCAATGCGTATAGCGAGGTCGATGAATTCATTTAAAGATTTCCCCTCATCCCGGCAAGCCAGTTCAGACTGTAAATCCATATTTAATCCTTTACGGAACAAGAGTTTAAGTGTGTCCTCAACCCACGAGGTTTGCGCAGCCAGGGTGCGAAATGTTAAAGCATACTCAGCGGCAGTTTGTTTACCCTGGTGCAGAGCCAGGAGAAGCTCGCCAGCCTCCTTACCTCCTTCGGCGTGTTCAAACACCTGACGGAAACATTGGAGAAAGGAATCGAGGGAGGCATATGATGGTTGGCCGTTCACCCAAACGGTGGTTGCCCATTCGAGAGCCTTTCCAGTAAGGAGTGAGCATATGAAGGCGATGCGACTCTCATCGGTGGGATAGAGCGTTGGTTGCTGCGACAGGAAGAGTGAACACTGGAGGAGAAAACCCTTGCACCTCGCTGGCGAGCCATCATATTTGTCAGGAAAGGCTAGGCGCGGGCTGCTGGTGGCATCGGGAGCAGTGACCGCTGCAGCAAGCGGCGTGGTTAATGGCGGACTAGACTCGGCGTGCGTCATCCGCATGCTCTGCAGCGTCTTTACCAACTCCTCGGTAACAGAGGTTAAACGTGTGAGTTGCTGCTGGTGGACTGCCAGTACACTGGCCTGGGTGGACAGTTCAGTTGACAACCGATGCATGGCTGCTGGATCGAGATCTGGCGAAGTCTTCTGTAACGAGGCAGCAGACTCGGGGAGATCCATATGCAGCTTTATTCACAATCGTAGTCGTACAGGCAATGGTCAGACAACAGCAACAGGTGTAACGCAGGCAAGACAGAAATCAATAACAATACCAGGCAGAAAGTCAGGGCAGGCGGCAGGCTGAACAGGGTAATCCGTGAGACAGGCAGTAATAGACAAGGCAGGCGGCAGACAGGAATCAGAGAGAGTAGGCAGTCCAAGGTCAAACACAGGGGTATCAATAGACAGGGTAAACGCTCAGAAATGTATGCTCGGCAAAACAAGACTTCGCGAAGCATGATGGGGTAATGGAGTCTTAAATAGTCCAGATAATGCATGACAGGTGGTGGGTAATCAGCCCAGATACGTGGTGTGGGATTTGTAGTTCAGAGAACAGTCAGTATTCCGGTGACGGCGCCCTCAGGTGGCGATCAGAGGGAGCCACAGAGACCGTTTCTGTGACAGAAGGCTAAATAAGATATTCATTGTACAGTCAGCTTAATCGACTAGCAGAACCTTGTGAGATTGCAATGAATTAACGATGAGTGACCGCTAATAAGCAGTGGTTATAAAGAGAGCACTTTTATGCATGCTTTATAGGTGATAAAATTCATTCAGAATTTGAAGATAACATATTTTTTTGCTGCATTTAGTAAGGCAATGGTCAGGCTATCTATCGAACTGGCTGCCATGCGAAATCACGCATACAATATGCTTGCCTGTTCAAATTATTATGGTCTGTGAACATAACCACTCTAATAACGAGTGTTTATGCTGAGATGTGTAGGTTGCTGATAGGCGACACGTAACTATTTCATGACATTCTACTTAAATGTGTTTTTACAGGAATTGCATCTAGCTTTACCCTAGAGTTGGTTCACCCTCCACTTATGACTGCTGGTTCTTCTCTCCTCTCTTCATGGTTACACCTGTTATAAGCCATGTTGTTTGTACATCATGTTGCAAAGTATTGCCAGTTTACCCTGTCTCTACCAAGCATTTTCATTACCCGTTTTTTTGTACGTGTATGTCTCTCTGCTCGTTTCTGACTTTGACTTTTGGATTACTGTTTTGGATTTGTTTTCTGTCTGGACTGCCGCTATTGTTATCAACACTTTGCTTGTTTTTTTGTCCGCGATTCCCACTCTACATCTAACTTTGTTTGTGCTGTTGTGCTGAATAAAACTCCACACATGGATTCAAACCATGGACTCAACCGAGTCAGTCATCGTTACAGAATTTCACGTCTTTTGCTGAAAATCTCATACTTACCCTGTAACTACATGAAACAAGATGGTAACAAGCACCACTCACCCTATAACTACATGAAACTTACTTGGCTTGAAACATAGAAGCCCAAACTTTTGAATAAAAAACTACTGTATAAATGCACTGGTATGTGCCCTGTAATATTAAAAAAGCCTTTATGGACTGGTGCACTTTTTCTTTTTCTTTTTTTTACAAAATGCTATGCAGTGTGTGTTCTTGCTAAATTGCTCCCAGACATAAGATTGTTGCCTCTCATGAATAAGTACCCCTAGTAAAACTCTAAAACTCTTACAGTATAAAATTGTGTTAATTTTCCTGGTTGTTACCCCTTTATTCCCCAAATCTTACATATTGTTCCCTTATACCTATAAGTACATCAGTAGTGACCTACGAATAGGGATATCGCCAGAGAGCCATATCAGCTTTGAGTGAAACTAAACAAGCCAATGGAATTGCCGTGCGCTATCTGCATATTGCGCACCACCCTGCAAGGCGGGTATAAATACGGAAGCAAATGCAATTGCACTCTGTCTTTTGCTTCGGACCAAACCTGTTGTGTTCCTGCTATTTGACCGAGAGTGACTTCTCTAGCCTTTGAAGAGCCTTTGTTTCATCGTGCTGGTGTTAAGGCACCCTACAGCGAAGCCGTGAGCCTTCACAGAGTGAGCTTCACAAACTATTTATACAGCTCTGAACTGCTGTTTTCACAGCATTGTTTTCTGCCCCGTTGGTTTGCAATTTGGGCCGGTTCCTCTGTGAGTGTGACTCAGGGAATGGTGTACCTGCAGTCACATCGTGCCTGTTCCCTGTGTGCTTCAGCACAAAGAACAAGAGCTGAATTTCCCCCTTCTAAAAGAGCTTCACAGACAAACACTGCATCTTTTTCAAGATGTCATATCGTCTGTGCGTTACTGGATGCGGTCGTTCCCTGGTCTCCGCTGATGGTCACAATTGCTGTGTCACATGTCTGGGCATTCAGCATGCTAAGGCAGCTTTTGTGGATAGCTCATGTCATCTCAGCTGGATGATTGGTTTCTCGGAGCGGCCCACACTGGTCCTCAGCATCCTGCTCCACTACCATTCTTTTTGGAAGTGCATGAGGAGGTGACCAAGTCTTAGAGAACGTCATATAGCGTTCATGCCAGGCCTTGTCCCTCTTCCGCTTTCACCACTCTGGATTTCGGGGAGGCTAAGGGGTACACTGGGATCCCCCCAGTTGAGCGAGCCGTTGTGATGCAACTGTATCCAATGGCCGCTGGCTGGCGCAGTGAACCGCGTCTCCCATCCCGGGCTGTAAATTCCAGTCAGGCTTGACGGAGAACCCTATGGCACCCGCATCCAGACCTCTGGAGTATGTTGCCACTATTGCCACACACCACGATGCAGTCGATGGTAAGTCTTTGGGGAAGCATGACCTGATCGTCAGGTTCCTGAGGGGGGCACCTGCACACATTTACATCAACGAATCGTGCCTGGAATTCGGTCCCGGTGACTCTTGAGACCCCGGCCTGGATATGTGCCCAAGGTTCCTACAACTCTATTTAGAGGTCAGGTAGTAAACCTGCAAGCCCTGGCTTTGCTATGTCCTGACAGCACTCTGCGCCTGTACGTGGATAGAACGTGAAGCTTTAGGACCACAGATCAGTTCTTTGTCTGTTATGGAGGCCAGCAGAAGGTAAAGGCTGTCTCCAAGCAGAGGATGGCCCACTGGATAGTGGACGCCATCGCCTTAGGCTTGTCAGTCCCAAGGCGTGCCTTGCCCGCTCGGGTTAAGAGCCCACTCCACTAGAGGAGTGGCCTCTTCTTGGGCGCTGTTGCACAGCGCCTCACTGACAGATATCTGTAGAGCTGCAGGCTGGGCAACACCCAACACGTTCGCTAGATTCTATAGCCTTCGTGTGAAACCGGTATCTTCCCGTGTACTTGCTTCCAGTAGCTGTAAACGCGAAGAACTCGTTCTAGTGTTGGCTTGATATGCCACTCCCGCCCCCTGGGCCGGATACGTGCATCCATTTGCTCCAGTAGAGTTCCCTGCTTGGCGAACCCTGTCAAGTTCCTCTGCCTCCCCTTGCAGCTCGGACATTGCGGAGTGTCTAATGCCAGGCCAAACGTCCGTCTCTGACGTTGAGGTTTGGCTGGGTGTCATATGTTGTGACCCCTCCACGTGAGTGGTCCCATTTGTGAATTGTCTACAGTCAAATTCCCTATGGTGAGCCTGTGTCTTTCCCTTAGCAGAGTCAGCTCTGCTGTCACCTGTCAGATGAGTCTCCCCCTATCTCTAGGCTGGAGCCATCCCAGGGACTCCATATGCGTACTGTCCACGGCCAGTCCATATGTAATCCCTCCCCTACAGGGTTGGTTGTGGCCTCCGCAGCGTCCCCTATGGGTTAGCTTCCCCAGTGTTGTCTAAGTCTTACTGTAATGGATCTTGCGGAACAGCAGTAGACTCTCTCAGTGTAAGCTCGCCCCCTTCTCCGCCCCAAGGTGCACCGGGTGGCTGGAGCTTATGCTGGGCGCTGGCATTATCAAGTCACCATCCAGATCCATCAGTTGACCAAATAGTTTAAATTTAGAGCTCAGATTTAGAGCCAATCAGTATTACCTCTGTTTGAACTGGGTTAAATTTAAGGTAGTTTGCATCCAGTCAAAGCTTGAGTTCCTTAATGCAAGTTATTAATGTAGGAGCCCAGGTGAAAAAAAGTACATTTCTATAATATACTTAAAGTGCTCTATTTTCGTGCACTAATTTTGTACTTAAGTAGTACTAAAGATGAATTTTTAGTATATTAAGATCATCTTAAGAGCATCTAAGTGTACTCAACTGTGCTATTTTGAGACAGCATTAAGTATGAACTAAAATGTGCTTTTAATATACTATCTCTGTATTTTAAAAAATGTATTTAGATGCCACTTATAGTACATTTGAACCCATAGTGTACTACAAGTGGTAACTAAATATATTTTTTAAATACAGAGATAGTATATTAAAAGCACATTTTAGTTCATACTTCATGGTGTCTCAAAATAGCACAGTTGAGTACACTTAGATTACCTTAAGATCATCTTAAGTAGTGGGAGGTGTGCTAAAATAAATAAAAATTTTATCAGCATAACAGTGGAAGTAAAACCCATCGTTTAATTATTTGTCCAATTGGTATCATATAAATAGTAAAAAGAGAAGTCCCAAGACAGAACCTTGAGGTACACCAGAACTGATGGATTTGGTGGATGATTTGTGCTTCTGGCATACAACAAATTGTTGCCTCCCTGTCAATTAGGAGGATTACCAGTCAAAGGCTGTACCAGTAATTGCAGAATTGACGCATTGTTACATTTTTGAAAAGGTGCACGTCAGGCTATGTCGTCGGCTACGCGTGGTACAAACAGCTACGGCGTACACTCGACGCAGAAGTATAAATCAGCCTTAAGAGCTTCCCTAAACTGCTGAATATGTTCAGTATATGCCATGGAGTGAACAATAATGACAGTTTTCTTATAAACCCTTTTGTCTGTTAAAAATTTTCCACACACATTCAGGATAATGTTTTTATCTGTCAAGTGTATGTTGCTGTTTAGTAATTCTGAATGGATCAGTGTACTGTAGTAAGCACATAATACATAAACAAGCACATAAGCTCTTTGCTATTGCACTGTACACATACTGTACAATGAATCCTTCAAGTTTTGTTCTGCAATGTTTTTTTTCTTCCCCATGGGTACTTTGGTGTGCATAAATGTATTAAATATATATGGAATCTTATATAATTTGGATATGTGGTATCCTTTTTGGAGTCTCCAAGTGTCCTTAAAAAAAAAGACAAGTTTCTTTTTGGAAAGACATAAATTTACATTACAAGCTTGCAGACTTCTGGTTTGAGTAATGTAGGCAGAGTATGCGTGTGTGTGAGTGTAACCCGTGGCTTGCGCTGCTCAGTGTGATGCGTGGCCAGCGACACCAGTTATTAAAAATTTGTTCTGCGTTGTGTTGTGTAGCGTTGTGGAGACAGACATGGGACAGCAGGAGGCAAATTTACTGGACCTTTTTACTCTGATCGACACAGAACAAATAAGCACCCTCTCAGATTAAATGGCCCTTATTGTGCTCTCTCCCATTAGATTACATTACAAAAGGGAAATAATGAAAAACATGAACATGAGAAAAGTGAGAAAAATTATAAAGAAAATAAAACAGAAAACATACCTGATCGACACAAAACAAATAAGCAGCATCTCAGATCAATTGTCCCTTATTGTGCTCTATAAAACAAATGTGTTGGACATTCATCACCATGTGCTCACTTCCACATATAAAAATATAACTCAAAAAGTGTAAAATGACAAAAATAATCACACAAATAAGTAAAATAATATAACACACATAAGTTTGAGTGAAAATATAGATATAAAAGGAAAAATCAAGATAAGGATTAAATAAGATTATCAGGAAATAAAAAATTGGTCATAAATACACTAGGGGGCTGTAATAGAATTGTGGTAGCAAAATGCCTAACTCTAAAATGAAAACCAATCAACATCCAAAGAAAACTTTGATAAGCAGCAAGTTAGCTAAAATGGCGGCGACCGGTTTGGAGGCTAACAAGGAATTCTCTATGAGTATGCTGACTACGGAGCTGGAAGAACAGTGTGAATATCTCAAAGAAGACAAGTGTGTTAATCAAGTCTACCCTGGCACCAATTCAGTTTTCCATAGAATCTTTAAAGAAACCGTGGATGCCTTTGGGAAGTGTCTCACAACCGTGGAAACAATGGCTGGGAAAATTTTGAGGCCCTTTGTGCTGGGCCAGGCAACACAAACTACTCTGACGTCACATAGCCCACGAAACAACAATGGCAGCCCCTACGGATGCGGTGTTTATGCAAGTGCACGGTAAAATAATGTAAAATAAAAGGTATAACAGCTTCTCTTGCCTTATGCATCATTTTCCTCCTCTGTTTCCCTCAAATAAGCAAGGAGTAAGCACCTTTGGCGATAGAAATAATTGTAAAAGAGCATAAGCCCCGTACGGTCCACCATGCTGGTTTGTTTACACTGAGGTAGTTTGGCGTGACTTGCCTGGAACGCTACAAAGTCGAGAGTTGTGGTTTGAAGTCGTGACTTACGGGTTCAAAAACCTGCCTGGAACGCAGCATAATACTCGGCAAAATTAAGAGCACCAGGGAAAGACTCCACTAGATAATTAGGATACTGCTCTGGTGGTCCGGAATGAAAGGAAGTAGAACAGAATAAATTTATATCTCACATTTATTATAAGGAAAAACAGAATTGTAAGATATACTCGTTATTCTGTCTTTTTTCCTCAGAATTGCAAGTTTATCCCACAATTTTGACTTTTTTCCCTTCAGAATTGTGATATAAACAGGCAAATAAAAAAGAAATAAAGTCCGAATTTTGAGACAAAACTGTTATAGGCTATGTTTAAAAGTTTTATATATGTAAAATGTTATAGGTTTAAATATTATTTCATGCTATATCTGCTATGTATGTATATGTCCTCTATGAACTGCATATGTGAATATTATGTAGACTTACTGTTTACATCAAATTCCTGCTTCAAATTCATCACAGATTTCATCAGTCCAGTCTGTGACTTGCAACATAAACATCTGCATTTAGCTTTAAAGTGTGTTTTCAATGACAGTATTCTATAAAAATGAAGTCTATAGGTGCGTCCCAATTTGTGTACTTATGCACTATTCTAAAAATTCCAAAAAGAAAAAGTGCACTTTAAATACCTGGATGATGCACTAAATTAACGGAAAAAGCGAAGTGTGGAATGTTGGACACTTCATGCACTCAACTGTCGCAGCTTTAATTACATAGTGGAGGGGGAGGGGCTGTCAGACGCCGATGTTAAATGACAAAATAACCTTATAAAATTCACGCAGTACATGGATGAGTACATAGTGCTTAAGTACATAGTGTAGTGTATAGTGTGTCATTTGGGATGCAACTTATATTTTTTGCATTCAGATTCTAACATCCAGAGGCACAACAAAACATTTTTCTCTTATTCTGTGGATTTTGCACATTTTCCTCCTCTCGCTATCGCTATTTTTCTGCAACCGCTACGTGCACGCAGCTGCATGTGACGCAACTGTGACATCTGCTCTGAACTGGTCTATACCTACAGTACACTTGGAAAAGATTAAATTTTCAATTAGAGGTTCTCATAAATTCTCTTATGTCTGGCAACCCTTACTATCATATTTCTTAGCCATAAATGTACTTCCTGGGCAGTAATGGGATTTACATTGATACTGTAACTAACTTTTTCTTTTTTACACACCTCTCTATATGGTGGTCTTGTGGTGATTGATGCCTTTACATAAGTAAATATGTAGGATTTATGTTGCTTATTGTTGCATCATTGTTACACCTTTGAAGACATCTACATGCCAATATTCCATAACAGTCATAGTGCCACCTGTGGGCAACAGGAAATGTCATGTTTTACACTGTGATTAACTCCTCCTTGATATTTAACTAAAACAACATCATATTTGGCCATTTTAAAGGTGCCGTAGAACGTCTTTTCAAAAGATGTAATATAAGTCTAAGGTGTCCCCTGAATGTGTCTGTGAAGTTTCAGCTCAAAATAGGCCATAGATGTTTTTTTAATTATTTTTTTTAACTGCCTATTTTGGGGCATCATTAACTATGCACTGATTCAGGCTGTGATAATGTAGATAAATTCAATTTTTAATTCTAGGGCACCTTTAATCTTAAGGCCTTAGCGATGTTAAATTGCAAAGATCTTGAGTTTTCGTTGGAGGGCGTGTCCGTGGCGGTCTGACAAAATCTGATGTTTCGCCATGAAAGAGGAAGCTGTTGTAACTCAGGCATACAATGTCTGAAGACATCTAAATGACAATATTTAATTAGTCAGAGCGCCACCTACTGGCAACAGGAAATAACATGCTTTACACTCTTTGCTTTAATTCACTCCCAGAACACATTTCAATATACCCACGAAGTACCAAACATACTAGAAACATGTTAAATCATGCAACATTTGGCTAAGTGCTAGTGTATGTGATTAACGCCACGAAACAGGAAGTTGTTGTAACAAATAATGCTCAATCTGCCCCAAACATCACGTTTGATAACAGTCTTGACCTGAAGACATCAACATGGCAATATTCAGTTATAGTCAAAGCGCCACCTGCTGGCAGAAGGAAGTGTGGTGCATCAAAATGACTTTGCCATATTTCTTTTCTATTTATCCACTTAAATGAATATCGCCCACTGTTCACAGTTTTCTAAGGCCACCAGTCAGCGGTGAGCCTGGGTGCAAGGGCCCTTTCATCGCTGCTTGCAGCTTTAATTCATTCTGTATTTCGTTAGCTTCATAGCATAATTGCCCAGATCATATTTCAAAGGCAGATATCACAATTTGGCCAAAAAATGACTAATGATAATTAAATACTCACCATTTCATGTTCATCAAATTTCTTCTTTTTGTTTTGTTTGTCCATACACTGAAAAAGCTGATCAATCATATAATCCACCTTCAGTGGCCCAGAGATAAATTTTAAAAAAAAGAATAGCATTAGTTTTTTTTTTTTTTTTTTTTTTTTTTTAAATGTACTATATATAATTTTAACAAACATGTCAGATCTTGTGCATCCTCTTTTGGACCTTAATTATTAAATTTCTATCTACAAAAGATGTACTTACAAATTTTACATACGACAAGAGTGAACCCACATTGAAAATCATTGTTACAAAGCTGTATTTTTTTGCATGTATAAAAAAAAAAAAAAAAAAAAAAAACCTTCATGTACATGTGTCTTAAACAACTTTGGTTTTGCTTTCACATCATTAGCAAAGGTCGAACTGTCCTTACTTGGAAAACTCACCTCACCATAAACCAGAACATCAAAATGAATGCCATATGCCATGAATAGGGTCCTGGTGTCTTTACCATCACTGTTCTTGTAGTATTTAGCAAATCTGTCAAGATTTCACAAAAACAAATTATTTATTTGCAACATTTGTTCACTTCATCTGAGAAATCACCTCAGTATTGTATTAATCCACATTTCCTTCCCTTCACCCTCCTCTTGCCATCTACAAAGTTATAGTACAAACACTTGTTACCGTAAGTTGTGCACTTGGGTTTCATTACTTTCTGGGTCCTTCTTGTTTAGTCGGCGAAAGGAGTACTGGGGGGCACACAAGCCCTTATCAAGGTCACAATCCCATTGGATTTGCACTGCCATTACTCCACCCTGAGCACAGAAAACACCTAAAGATGTCAGTCAGTCCTACAGCAACAAAACACACATATTCATCAACACACAGTTTCATAAGGGGATTAAAGCTTATTCATGATGAAATCAATGTCAAATAAACATAAAATAAGTTTCTGACATAGACTGCCATGGTCTGAAAATCCTCTTGAGTCTCTTCAAAAATATCTTTGATTCTGAAAATTGGGCAGTTAGGGTCCTTATTTCTGTGGAACACACAATTTGCCAAGTAGGAGCTGCTCATGTTTGGTAGGATATTCCTCCAGCAAGAAATGAAGAAATAAGGAACACTATATTAACTCACTTTAATGAAGTAACATTAATATGTTTAATTTGCAGCACTTCTGTTACACATGGTTTGTAGTTATAAAAATGAAACAAAAAATGGTGCTTAAAATATGTGTTAGATAAAGATGATCTCTGAGGAACATACTTGCTGAAGTTAAATTCAGTGAATTGAATATTATTCTTTATGTATATCGTGAAGTTTTCAGCATCTGCCAGAAGTGCTGGACTGATTTCAAGGCAAACACACAAATATTATGAATAACTTTAGTACTGAAATAAATAGGTTTCAACGTGTATTTTTTTTAGTTTGAGATGGTGTGTGACGGGAGATTTACTTTGGAGGTTCAACTTTCTTCTCCACAGGACACCAACCTGACATCTCACATGTCTTCACTGAGTCTGAGTAATGGACACATCTACCTGTCTGAACACCTAAAAAAGAGGCAAGTCTAAATAGTCAGTACTGCATAGATTTCAAGTTGTAAAAAAATATTATTTTGTATTCAGTGTGTAAATATTGAGCCATACCATTCCCTTGAGTATCTTTGAAGCCTTTGGTGCAGTTCAGGTCAGATGTGCAAATGGAGTTCAGGGTTGGATACTAAGTGAAATTAAAATCACCAAGTAATATGACACAAAAAAAAAAAAAAAAAAAAAAAGAATAAAACTAATATTAAACCAAAGACAGGTAAATAAAAATACTAAATCAAATGATATAGTTTTAGAAAAAAAAAATCCAAATCATTTATGGTCATTCAATAAGTTATAAGAAATAAAGCACAGTATGAAGAAACAAGCACATTTCCCTCCTCTCTCACCTCTGGACATTTTGACTGTGTTTGGTTTGGCGTGACGATCATGTTGGTCATCAGAAAGAAAGAACCGTCCTCCTGAAACATACAAAAACACATGATTGTGGTCTGAAATACTTCCTCATGAGTGTAAGATGTCTAAAGGCATGTTGATAGATTTAACTATCTCAGACTGCATACATGTTGGTCAACAGAATGTTCACCTTTGCATGTTTAATGAAAACGGTTAGGAAACAATTTTGGAATTCTGATTGGAGCTATTAGTGTTGCAGAAATTACAAACTTCACTTTTAATGGAACTAATGAGACATATCTGGCATTAAAGAAATATTGTATTATGGTATTATTACGTTCCTTCCCAGTCTAGAAACAAAATAAAAATTGACTTACATAAAATTACTCAAGTGGGTTAAATAGTTATTCATATCAAAAGATTAAAAGGTATTTTATTGAAAATAGTACAACACATGCACTACAAACAGCAAAATGCAGTCAACAACCAGGATGCTTGCTCCAGTTCTCCACACTCCAAATATATTCCTGTATATTCTATATATATAACCACTTGAGAAATGTATAAACATGTATCCAATTTTCCCATCTCATGATTTTCCTGTTATAGGGTTTGTCCTATGTATCAATTCAAACTCATTTGCATTAATGTTTCAGAACTGTATATATGGTTAACTAAGATCACATGGGTCACGTTCAGTATATATGAATTCAATTTTTCTTTCCCTAGTCGATAAGCTTGAACAAACTTAATCCTCTCTGAAACTGCTTTCTCCATGAGTTTCCTGCATTTGTGCAAAGTATGTCCCGTTTTCTGGCAGAAAATGCATGTTATGACAGGCTTTTCATTGGAACTTGTGGTCAGTGTTTTTGCTCCAAAGCTTTGACGTTTTTGGAATTTGGGCTTTTCAACCTCACCTAGTTTAAGTGCCTGTAATTACTGTATGTGATAGGCTTGCAGGCAATTTTCACCTCTCTTGTCAGAAACTTAACAAATTGGCTAAAGGATGGAAGTTGGAAGAGTTACTCTCTTCTATTTCGATAACCTTATGGTTCCATCTCACTGCTAGCCAATCTGGTAACTTTGAAAGAATCTTCCTGTTTTCATTACAGTCATTCAAGATTTCCAATGCCTTGATATGGACCATGGCAGCCTCACAACTACGCAGGAAATCAACAAACTCTCTGAGCTCAAAGCTGTCCCTAGATCCCATATTAGTCCACGCCTGGAGCATGTCTCTGTACTATTTTGCAATTGTAAATGGGTTTCCATACCTCTCTTATAAAATCTCCCATGCAGCAACATAGGCAGATTCCGTTCCGAGTAGGAAATATCCATCAAGTGCTTTCTTAGCTTGTCCAATTACATACCTTTGGAGGTAGTATATCATCTCCTTGTCTTGGATGTTTTTTTCTGGTCAATCAGTGTTTCAAAGGAGAGTTTACAGTCATTGTATTTCAATGGATCCCCATTGAATACAGAAGGTTCAGGAACTGGAATTCTGTTAGCACTTAACCCTCTGGAGTCTGAGGCTGATTTTGAACTGGAGAAGTTTTGACATGCCCTGACATTTGTGCTTTTTTCAGTTGTTCATAAACATATTAATGACACAAGTGTCATTACACTGTATTCAGCACAAACTAGGCTACCATAATATGTGAGAAACATGTATGTACATGTTTTTGTTTTTGAAGGAATAATGTTTATGCGTGGTTATTGAAAAAAACAAAAAACTTAAGTCACTGAAATAAGGCCAAAAAAAGTATATTAAATCTGTATTGACAAGACTTCTGGGTATTGGAGGTTGTAGACTAGAGTTTTTGCTTCAGAATTATGTAAAAAATTATGCTGCCTACTCCTTCATATAAAACAATATATTGATTTAGTTTTTGTAAGACACTTTTTGTCAAGAAACACAGTATGCGTGGAGGAGTGAATCATGAATAATGGGTCATTTACATCTGAGAAGACAAAAGAATTGCATAATAATGACCTGAAATGACTTGCATATTAATGAGGCCTTTCAGTCAGGTAGGCTGTGAAAAAACCCTCTGTAATCATGTCTCAGCTCAATTTAAAATAATGGTATTCTATTATATTCTTTAAAATATCATGTATTTCTGTGATGCAAAGTGTCTGAACAATTATGTTACCTCTATGGCATTTCATATAGGCTTTTAGCTTAAAAGCATGCACATTTGGAGAAATATTGATGGATTCTCATATGTTTATGTCAGTTTTCTATACAGAGTAATATTTATTCAATATTTATTGTTGTCACTATGAATGCTGGATACTGTGTTTTCAATTCATACTTGCAGCCGGAGGGCGCTCTGTGCACCTTTAGTCCACAAATTCATCTAAAGAAGAAAAGGAACCAGGAACTAACTGCATGTCTTCTAGAGATCGCTAACCATGGCTTTAACATCCAGATAAACACTTTTCAGGACAATAAACACACGATTGAGACAATGCATACAAGTATTGAATTTGCGTCTGAATAGCGCTCCCTCCGTGGGCGTGGCCGCATTAGCGGGTAATGAGCTGAATCACAGACTTCTGACATGGCTCTCTTTTCATACAGATTACATAAACACAGAATATTTGTTTTTGATTTGACTTACACGATTTAAAACCTGACATTTCAACGTTTATTTAGACATAAGTGTCATTTTTTTGTCATTAGTATTCACTAAGTTACAGTTCATTTTCTGAGAACTATCAGATTGGACTTCGTTCAGAGGGAGAGGAGAGATCACGCATCATGTTAGTTTTCTTTATTTTACAAAAAGCACAACATTGTGTTCTTACTCTGAGTGTACACAAATAAAAGAAGACATTCTATAGTTTCAATTGATATATTACTTATGTCTCTATGACAAGAAATGACAGAGTATTTTAAGTCTGTTTTTCTGCAATGTGAAAAAAACCCTGCAAAGCGTGCCGGCGCGTTAACGGACTCCAGAGAGTTAAAGCACCTACCAGCACTTTTACAATATCTGCTGTACTTTCATTTGAAGAGGTGGTTACAGCTTGTGGTACAGGAGACATTTTCATGAAGTCATTCTGATCTTCTTCTACGACTTTCTCTTGATCGTACACCTGCAGTCTTGCATGTGCTGCATTTAGACCTTTCACTGCTTCCAAATGTTGTATCTTTCTCCATTTTTCCTCAAGAGTCTTTTGTAGAGTTGCATGTTCCTCTTCCAGTTGAGCTTTGATTTTGGCTTCATTTCCTCTCTCTGTATTCTTCATTTCACCTCTTCTGCTTCTCGCTCTAAACAACGTTTTACAACCGCTGCCCCTTGATCAGCTATTCTTTTTTAACTTGTGCTTCTAGGAGCTGTATTTCCAATTGTTCTTTATTTTGTTCTTCTAACACTTCCAGAACAGCTTGGCTTGCAGCAGCATCAGCAGCAGCAGCTTCTTGTTGCTTTACTGAAGATCTACTTGAATGCTCTGAGGAACCTTCCAAGATAGAAGTGGCAGAACCTGATTTACAGGAACTTGAATTGAAGAAGGAGCCTGCTTCTGGCCAGTCTTGCTCTTCTCCTTCTGGAATCTTTCCATCCAATCGATTTGAGGCTCTAGATACAACAAAGATCCACACAGATCCACTCTTCGACACGTGTCTTGATCTGGAGTTGAGATTTTGCGTAGGTTACCATAAACACGCTGGCATCTACGCTAATATTAGTCTTTCTGTCTTTCTGTTTATCCCGAGGTTTACCGTAGTCAACCGGATCCAGGCCGTATCCAGATGAGATTGAGGACCGGCGCCTTGACACGACCACAACGCAGCCCTGAAGTATCAGCAGAGATCGAGTTAACTAGATCTTCCACTGTGAAGACATCATCAACACGACAGCCAGTGCCACAGTTCCTCAACAAACCGTCCATACCGGCGTGATGAACACGATCCTGAACTGGATGGAACTGAAATAAATACTTTGCATGTTGCGATCCCATTGGACTTATGATAGCAACCTGAGTCGTAACAAAGCACTATTCGCCAGAGGAGAACTGGCCCCTGACTAAGCCTGGTTTCTCCCAAGGTTTTTCTCTCCATTTTAACACCTGTTTGCCACCTGATGTCACCTGTTGGAGTTTGGGTTCCTTGCCGCTGTTGCCTTTGGCTTGCTTAGTTGGGGACACTTGACATTTGACTTGACATTTGATATTCAACAGTGCTTTGATCTGTCTGCATTGACACTATTCTTTAAGAGCTGCTGTGCAGCCAAAATTATGTACCAGTTATCAATGTAAAGCTGCTTTGACACAATCTGCATTGTAAAAAGCGCTATATAAATAAAGGTGACTTGACTTGACATTTGCAGAAAGACCTAAGACATCGCCAATTATATCATTAAGCAGATCATCAGATAAAGTCTCTGTTGATTGTGATAATGTCCGCTTAGAAGATTTAACTTGTGTTCTCCATTTCTCGTAAATGTAGTTAAACCTTTGTTGAAGTGACAACTTTTGTAGCTTGCATTTCTCTACCCTTCTCTGTTAAAGTTCTGGTTCTTTTACTTCATCTTGACTGCTGTGCCTCTTCTTGCTGGGCTTCAGCACCACCCACTTGGCATTCTTCAGGTTGGTCTTGGGAATTTGCACTATCACTAATACTGTCCCTTACCTGAATTGTGGACACACTTGTAGGGTCTGCACAGTCTCAAGGATGAGCAGGTCCCACCATAAACCGTGTTTAAGTCTCAATTCATGGAGACTTTGGTTTGTAAATCTTACATTGATTCTGGACCGGCAGACACTAATGGATCACGAGACTCTTTTTTATGACTATTTCGATAAGTCCCAAACCTCTCCTCTGTGACTTCAAAGGAGATGCGAACACCACGGATCGGGTTTCGAGGAGACAGGCCTGAATTCCAAACGGTCATAAAAAGGAAAATACACGCACACACCCACAAACACACACACACACATACAAAAGCCCTACATAAAGACTGTATACACAAATATTATACCCGCAAATATGAATGTATCTGCCATTATGGTGCTTGTCGCATGTATGTGTTACTAATGTAGAATCGTAGAATTGACTGTAGTAGGTTAGTTTTCATGTTAAACAATAGTAGTAGAGTATAAAGTGTATCTTCTTTATGTGATGAGAGACACCTGTCGAGTTTGATCTCTCCGTAAAGCTGTGAGTCCGAGCTATTCACCCATGTACGTTACATTTCTGTCAAATGCATTGTTCAATGTTTAATAGTACTATGAAGAAAATGCACCGATTTGACATACCATAAATTAACCCGGGGGACAGGACAAAGGGATGTGGAAAACCGCCAAATTGCAACACTATCATTGGAGGACGTTATCAGGAAGGCGTTCTGGTCTGTTGTCTTTAAAATACCACAACACGCGTCCTTTCGTTGCACAAGTTTCCTGCACAAGTTCCTGCCGTAGAGACGGACTCTCTTCTCTATCTTCCGGTCATCTTACTTCCAGTTAAGCCTTTGTTTGGAACTTCGCTGAGAACCACCTCCTGAAGGACCAACCACCACACTGAGCGCTCCAAAACTCGAAGCACCACAACGAACCTATATGCAAGTATTTGTTAAGATTTTAAATACTGGGTTTCCTTGCTGGCTCTTTAAGGTTAACTGTTGGAATTGGCCATTCTTTGATCATCTCTCTCTTTTCTGCCTTTACTTTCACTTGTATGTATCTGTATCTACTTGTGTACATTTATCCGTATAACCTTTGTATTACCCGTTCTGTATATTAAACACATCATATCCACGCTTTTGTTCACTTGCTCATTCAACAACCACAGAGTCACTTTAACGTTCTGATTCTAATATCCTTGCTTTACGTTTGGATGCTATCCTAGAAATTTATCCTTGTGGCCACAGGATAATATTTCTGTCGTAATAGTCTGTGAACTTACCGGTGTGCTGGACGGACCGGTAGTTCTCTACATAATTATTAAAACAGGACTAACCATATATGTGATTGATTATAATTCGTTGTAGTTAATTCACCATATATGGTTAATTCCCCCTTGGGTCGGTATGTGCATAATAATAATTCATAAGACTATGTGAGTTATTATATTCATATTCCACCCATAAATTGATTAATAACTGTACAAATCGCTACACACTTGACTCAGACATTTTGAATCACTACTTTAAACTGACCCAATTTTGTTAGTAGAAAACATGCATAGGTAATAAAACCTCTAAATCAACTTTAAACACTTCAAATGTAATGTAAATGTCAGTTAAATGTAAATACTTAAAGCAAATGTGATGCTTCAGTAACAGTATTGCACAGGAAATTAAAATGTGCAAAACTGATTATTTCAACTTGAATATTACCTTACAAAATGCACTCAATATATAAAACACTTCGAAACACTCAGAAAACTGATATCAAATGGCAAATAGCCTTCTCTTATTATTTACAAAAACACTTCACATTTAAAATATAGAAAGTTTGATGACTCTTTAAATGTGTCTTTAAATAACAAGCTTAAATTAAATTACATGAGCAAATATGTCAAAACATTTACGACACACACTACAGTAACATACAGTAGCTTCTGTTTACAATAAGAATCTTTTGGCAAACTTCACAAAAAACTTCTTAAGTATTCAAGTTCTTTATGACTTAGTCCATTGCTCCTGATAACTGAATACGTCTTCTTACATTTTTATATGTGTGTGTGGTGCATATGTTCAGCTCATTTGTTAAAAATCTTTATAAATGATCTTTATCTTGATCTATAATGCGAAATGGGTGCTGACATCTTAGTTTGCTCCACAGTTCGCAGAGTCCTGTCAGTCGGATTTACAGAAAGTGAATTCATCAGTTTCTCCCGAAATATATGCAAGTAGGTGTAACGAAGGCGGGACTCAGAGTAAGATCCAAATGCAGCTTTATTAAAAGGTGAGCGTGGTCGTACAGGCAGGGGTCAGATAACAGCAAACAGGTACAGCAAGGAACAGGCAGAATCGTAGTCAGGAACAAGCAGAGGGTCAGGGCTGGCAGATATCAATCACAGGTCAGTATACAAAGCAAAGTTCAGGACAGGCGGCACAGGATCGTAGATGGGAAACAGACAGGCAGACAAGATATAAACGCTTGGAAATGTATCACAGGGAAAACAAGACCTAGCAGTGCGGTGATGTGTGTAAGAGTCTTTTATAGTCCTGGTAATGAGCTGCAGCTGGGTGTGGTGATTAGTGATTAGTGTTAAGTGTGTGCAGGTGAGTGGCAGAGAGGATGATGGGAGATGTAGTCTGGGAACTGACAGGAACAGACGGTGATCATGACATAACGCCCCCCTCCCGGAAGGCGCGTCCTCGCGGCGTAAAAGGAACAGCTAGGGAGGGAGGGTGGGTGCATTGGAGACCTGCATGCAGACAGGAACGGGGTCCCAATGCAGGTCCAGGAACTCGGGCAGCCACGGCGGGTCAGGAGCCTCGGGCAGCCACGGCGAGTCCGAAGTGTCAGCAGGCCACGGGGGATCAGGTGGCTTGGGTAACCTCGGCAGGTCAGGTGACTTGAGCAACCACGGCAGGTCAGGCGGGTCAGATGGCTCGAGCAGCCCCAGCAGGTCAGGTGGTCTGGGTAACCACGGTAGGTCAGGTGGTTTGGGTAACCACGGCAGGTCAGGTGGTCTGGGTAACCACGGCAGGTCAGGTGGTCTGGGTAACCACGGCAGGTCAGGGTCTGTAAACGGCCCTAATTGTTCAAAGGCCAATGACGGCAGTGGCCGGGCTGGGTCCCCACCCACAAGCTCCCCACCCCTGGGTATACTGCCCCCCCCCAAAAAGTTCTTGGGGATTTCAACAGGGTCCATAATAGGTTCGTGGACAGAAGGCCTGGATGGCACCAGCAGGGCAGAACGCTTGGGCGGCGGCGGCAGGGCTGACCAAGGGTGCTCAGTGGCCATATCAGGAGAGCGGACAGCTCGGTGACGGCCTCCGTGGCCGTATCAGGGAGAGCGGGCAGCTCGGTGACGGCCTCCGTGGCCGTATCAGGGAGAGCGGGCAGTTCGGTGACGGCCTCCGTGGCCGTATCAGGGAGGGCAGACAGCTCTGGGACGGCAGCGGGCTCGGGCTGCTCCGGGGCTGCAGCGGGCTCGGGCTGCTCCGGGGCTGCAGCGGGCTCGGGCTGCTCCGGGGCTGCAGCGGGCTCGGGCTGCTCCGGGGCTGCAGCGGGCTCGGGCTGCTCCGGGGCTGCAGCGGGCTCGGGCTGCTCCGGGGCTGCAGCGGGCTCGGGCTGCTCCGGGGCTGCAGCGGGCTCGGGCTGCTCCGGGGCTGCAGCGGGCTCGTAGACTGCTCCTACGTCAATAGAGCTCGAGTTCCTCAACGCACGCAGGACAGCCAAGACATAAAAAGTGAGCACAGCCCTCTGGGCCAAGACAGGACAGACCAGGAGAGCAGGCTGTGCTGGAGCGGACTCACTGGCTGGAGCGGACTCACTGGCTGGAGCGGACTCACTGGCTGGAGCGGGTTCTGGAGCGGACTCAATGGCTGGAACAACCCCTGCATCCTTGAGCATCGCAGGGGCGGCCATCTTGCCGTGGGCACTGGCAAGGCAGCCATCTTGTCCATCGCGTCCAGGGCGCTTGAGTTCATAGCAACCGGCAAACTTGAGAGCGTTGCAAGAGTTGAACGTGAGAGCGTGGCAACCGGCGAATTTGAGTGCGTGGCAACCGGCGAATTTGAGTGCGTTGCAACCGGCAGGCTTGAGTGCGTTGCCACCGGCAGGCTTGAATGCAAAGCGGCCGGCGTGGGTTTTGGAATTCCAGCCGCTCGTGCTGTAGTCAGCGGTGATCAGCCACACTGGAACGCAACCCTCCTCGCTCCCTGACTGATCTAGAGACGTGACGTGTCTCTGGCGATCAGCGGAGACGTGACGTGTCTCTGGGCGATCAGCGGAGACGTGACGTTGCTCTGGGCGATCAGCGGAGACGTGACATTGCTCTGGGCGATCAGCGGAGACGTGACGTGGCTCTGGGCGATCAGCGGAGACGTGACTTGGCTCTGGGCGATCAGCGGAGACGTGACTTGGCTCTGGGCGATCAGCGGAGACGTGACTTGGCTCTGGGCGATCAGCGGAGACGTGACGTGGCTCTGGCGATCAGCGGAGACGTGACGTGGCTCTGGCGATCAGCGGAGACGTGACGTGGCTCTGGGCAATCAGCGGAGACGTGACGTGGCTCTGGGCGATCAACGAAGGCGTGACTTGTTGTTGCGGCCGCCATTTTGTGCGTGTTCTCGGGCATGGCAGCCATTACAGGATTCACCGTGGTGTCGGAATCCTCCGCGACACCCACAGTGAAAGTTGAACCAACTGCGAGCAGGGCAAAGTCCAGGAATTCCATGAACGATCCTCGGGGACCATGGGTGAGTAAATTGTTCTTTAGTGGTTCGTTTAATCCATAAACAAAGAAGTCAATAAGGGCACAGTCCGGCAGATCAGAAAAATGAGCAATGTCCAGGAATCTCTGAATATGTGCCTCCAGGGTGCAGTTACCTTGACGAAGGCTGACAAGGTGCATTGCAGGATCCATGCTGGGACTAGGACGCCCAACAAAGCTGCTGAATCTTGGTGTGGCTAGGTCTTGTTTTCCCTGTGTAACATTTCCAAGCGTTCATCCTGTTTATCCTGTCTGTTACGGTTCCTGTTTCTGATCCCTGTCTGGTTCTACTGTTCGTTGATTGATAGCTGCCTGCCTTTTGACCTCTGCCTGTTCTCTGACTACGATTCTGCCTGTCTCTGATGTTCCTGTTCGCCCCGTTTGACCATGCCTGTACGACCACGCTCAACATTTAATAAAGCTTTGCATTTGGATCTTACTCTGAGTCCTGCCTTCGTTACAGTAGGCCCATTATGTATGCCTGATATGAATAAATGTTGGCCATTATATTTGAATGGATTATTATTGCTGCTTCCACTGATGTCTGACATCAGTTGGGGGACGCAGAAGAGGGGATCAACTCCTGTCTTTGAAGCTTCCAGAGAGCTCCAGACATCGTCTCTACTAAGGTCATTCAGGGGAGCCTAGGTGATAACTAACCTTTGAAGAGAACTGGTTTTTCAACTCTTTGGAGCCGATGACTTAGTTTGAACAACAGGAGAGAAAATGAAGGATTTTATGATGCCTAAATCATTTTGATCATGTCTATTCGTTACGTATTTCCCCCCTTTCGAGCGACGAGGTTCAGGTGGAGACATCGTCGGACGATGGTCAGTTGTATCATGATGGTCGGGTTTCAAGTAGTTCCTAGTTGTCAGTCAGGGCTGCAGTGTTTTCACCAGTCTCACAGGTGGGGTGGTTAGAGACTGTGTACACTGTAAGGTGTTGGTCCTTGGTCAGTTCCATCCTGATCCTGTGCACCTGTTCTTGTCCATGGCAGGACAGAAGTGAGGGAGATGATTTTCAAAGGATGCCATGCATGGTCTTTCATCATCAACAAGTGTGTAGGCTTGCTCTGGATGTACGGGCGTCGTGAGGTGGTTGGTTGGCGGTGACACTTGGTGATATGATGGCTGTTTCTGTGGTCAAGGCTGGTTAGCAGGGATCTGGGTGAGGTCTTAAGTGTTTAGTCTAGTTAATAAAGTCTTGTTCATGTCACACGTAAAGTCCGAGTTTCACGCTCATGTACTGGAGTCCCTATTCATGCAGATCCTGACTACATGCTCTGAGTAGTACTGTACAATAAGATTGTTATTTCCTATAACCTGGAAATGAACATTTCTTAGAATTAATAAACAGTTAACACTGTGTGTTCATTGGACAACAGGTTAATTGATTTTAATATTAATTTTATTATATTAAGTTAATTTTATTAACTGATCCAAATATTTATAATTATAACAAGTTATGATTAATTATTCATATTTATTTTGAGCTAATTTGCTACAATTGTCCTGAGGAGAGAGGCTGATTCCAGCCTGGGACATCCTGGACTGCTCACACATTGGAGGATTTATGATATATTTTTATATAAATAAATTAAAAAATATATATATTTTTTTAAATAGTTTTTTTTTTTTTTTTAATACAAAAACATGTATAAAATGTAAAATTAACTTTATAAAAGACCCACATTTGTAACTTTCATTCATGGGGATAACATGGATAATTTGACATGGTTTAGTGTAAGATTTTTTACTTTTACCAGTAGATGGCTGCAGATCTCTACTATTTGCTATGTTCTATTTGACTAACTGAAAGATATATTTTCACAAGGTTTTTTTTTTTTTTTTTTTTTTTTTTTTTCTGTTGGATTCATATCTAAATATTATGAAATCACAATTATAAAAATAAAAATGACTTGTCAATATTTAGCAATTTTTGTTCTGAAAAAAAAAAAGATTTTTCAATAATGTTTAAATGACAATTTTCAACTTAAAACTGATAACTTTTTATATGCTTTGGGGGCCTGAAAACGCAAACATCTGAAAACGGGTTTCAAAGTGCAAATCTTTGAAGTCAATACCATTATTGTCTCTGTGTAAACTACAAGAAACATGAATTTGTGAGAACTGTGATGTCATGAGTAATACATGTTCATTGGCAGGTAGTGTTTTTCAACAAAGTGACTTGCCAACTACTGACCTGACTGCAGAATTTGAATTTGACAGCGTTGTCGTCTGTACAAGGAAAACAAAATCTTTTCTATTTTTAGTACGTTGACGTGTAAACATAAGACTGATAACTAAAAAAGACAGAAACTCAACATGACTGTGACAGGTAAAGTATTATCTCACAGTACGGAAGTGGTTATAAAAGTGTGGGAAGTGCTTTTTTTTTTTTTATACAACTCTCAGAGGTATTATAATGGGTGTGCAGAAACTGCTAGTGTCCTGAAATCTCTTTCTCCTCAGGACATTCAAACCTGACACAGAACCAATAAAGTTTGTGTGCAGTTTCTTCTCCTCATCCTAATATGGCACTGAGGATGCTGCTTCTATGTCTGTAAATTCAAATACTGTATGCATTGCATGTATCTTTAACTCTTAAAACTGATGTGTTCAAAACAACACAACCTGTGCTATATCTTAACACATTTGTGAGTCTAGTTAAGGACAACATATTTCCGGCTACTTTTAACTCAGGATGTGTTTTATCCCTCTTAACAAAGACAACAGAAAATGACACACAATGTGTTAAAATAGTGATAACACAAATATCTCATCAGAACCACTGCATTATAACATATTTTTCCACTGACATTGTAAATAGCTCTTGTAAGTTAATAGAGCACACACTAAGCAGTGTATGAGGGTGCAAAAAGCCTTCAGCCAGTAACTTCTCTGTAATCCATAAGGTGATGTTACTGTCAAGTGTTCATTTGTGCAATTAAAATCATTTAGCCTGTACCTCTACCTTATAACAACAACTACCTGAGGTGGGATGATGTAGTCAGCAACATCCCAGATCTGTTCACCGAGCTCTGTGGTGTTTGTTTGAGCGATGCCTTTTACTTCAGTTGTGACCGAGCTGAGGACGCTTTCAGTGACCTGGTGGCCTCCTCTCCCAATTATATAGCTATATAAAAATCACATAGCAGAATCAACATAAGTAAACATTACTACTGTATGCTGACGTTCTTTGAAATGAACATGAATGTAATTTGTTTGCAAATCATTTAACTGCATTGAAAATTGCTGACTCTGAATGATTTTCTAAGGTTGTTTCTTAGTCACTTAGCAACTTACCCGAGAAAAAAGATAAATGCCCCGAGCTGATACAGACGATAAATCAGTCCTATTCCCTGGGATTTTACCACTAGTATTCGTGGGGTAGAGTATTGAAAAAAACAGCTCTTTATTCTCTCCATCATTGTGATTGTGGCTGCTTCATTTGGTTGAGATGTCAATCCTCTCACTCACTTTATCTTCTCTTCCTGTTAGAGAAGAAATGACAGAGGTCTGAAACTTTTAGGCATGTACTAACAAGACCACAGAGACACGGAAATGAGCAGTGAAGTGTTTTGAGCACAAGAGAAACATTCAGTTGATAGTAATGTTTTCTTTTTAATTACTTTGGTACAATTTTCACAAGCAACTGGTAAATGTTCATAACTCATAGTACTAATATCACAACAGATCATCAAAAGTGCACTTTTTTCAAACTTTTCGGCATATTTTCAATTGTGTTAGTACAATGCACAAAATCAGAACGTAGCGTTTGAACAACACAAAATAAGTGTTTCATCTATATAAATGTTTCATTCACAGTAACTGCCTTTCATAATGCTATTATTATCCAACTTTTGATTTGCATCTCTTTTCGTTCAGTTTAATACATTTGTCTATTATTAAATCCAACTGAACTTAATGGTTAATCAATGGATCATTTGGTACACCTATAGATTTCTATAGATATTGATTCTATAGGCATAGTTTCTATAGAACTTGTTTGCATTTTCCGATATGGATAACCAAATGTAATTAATTCTTTTTACATTATAAGCAATTTATCTTAGATGATGACCACAATTGTCAAAGTGAGTGTGTGGGTCATGGTACTGTAAACTCGTGGTAAATCCTGCGTTGTGAACCAAATGTCCCCACTAGGTCTAAAATTACTGGTATTATCATCCTTTTGGTTTGGACATTTCATTTAGTTCACAAACACAGGGTTTACCATGATTTTTTTTTTTTTTTTTGGTCCCCTTGAGGAAAGCGACTTTTACAGTTTTTTTATTCGCTTTGGTGCAATTTTCACAAGCAACTGGTAAATTTTCAAAACTCTTAGTACTAATATCACAACAGATCATCAAAAGTGCACTTTTTTCAAACATTTCAGCATATTTTCAATTGTGTTAGTACAATGCACAAAATCAGAACGTAGCGTTTTCACAACACAAAATAAGTGTTTCATCTATATAAATGTTTCATTCACAGTAACTGCCTTTCATAATGCTATTATTATCCAACTTTTGATTTGCATCTCTTTTCGTTCAGTTTAATACATTTGTCTATTATTAAATCCAACTGAACTTAATGGTTAATCAATGGATCATTTGGTACACCTATAGATTTCTATAGATATTGATTCTATAGGCATAGTTTCTATAGAACTTGTTTGCATTTTCCGATATGGATAACCAAATGTAATTAATTCTTTTTACATTATAAGCAATTTATCTTAGATGATGACCACAATTGTCAAAGTGAGTGTGTGGGGTCATGGTACTGTAAACTCGTGGTAAATCCTGCGTTGTGAACCAAATGTCCCCACTAGGTCTAAAATTACTGGTATTATCATCCTTTTGGTTTGGACATTTCATTTAGTTCACAAACACAGGGTTTACCATGATTTTTTTTTTTTTTTTTTTGGTCCCCTTGAGGAAAGCGACTTTTACAGTTTTTTTATTCGCTTTGGTGCAATTTTCACAAGCAACTGGTAAATTTTCAAAACTCTTAGTACTAATATCACAACAGATCATCAAAAGTGCACTTTTTTCAAACATTTCAGCATATTTTCAATTGTGTTAGTACAATGCACAAAATCAGAACGTAGCGTTTTCACAACACAAAATAAGTGTTTCATCTATATAAATGTTTCATTCACAGTAACTGCCTTTCATAATGCTATTATTATCCAACTTTTGATTTGCATCTCTTTTCGTTCAGTTTAATACATTTGTCTATTATTAAATCCAACTGAACTTAATGGTTAATCAATGGATCATTTGGTACACCTATAGATTTCTATAGATATTGATTCTATAGGCATAGTTTTTATAGAACTTGTTTGCATTTTCCGATATGGATAACTAAATGTAATGAATTCTTTTTACATTATATGCAGTTTATATTAGACAATGACCACAATTGTCAGAGTGAGTGTGTGGGGTCATGGTAAACCCAGCGTTGTGAACCAAATGTCCCCACTGGTTCTAAATTTACTGGTATTACCATCCTTTTGGTTTGAACATTTGGTTCACAATGCAGGGTGTCATGACGTGACGTGTTATACTTCATACCTTTTGATAAGGCACTGAATAGATATTATTACAAACATTATGGATTTTATGTCAATTATGTAATTTAGGTAATGTAAGTGTATTTTCTAATGTGGCATCTGTAGCCTGTGATAACTATGATAATGATAATTATTTCAGCATAAAGGGTGATTTGAAACATGTATCTTGCATTGTTTGCTGTTGAATTAACTGAATGGTAAAAGTACTAAACTGAAAGAAGATCATACTGTTGTGTTTCAGTGATTAAACCAAATGTTCCCTTTACACAATGATCTTGTGTTTAAAACAGTGATTATGTAGAATGAAAATATGTACAGCTAGAATGAATGCATGAGATCAGGTTTTGAAACAATGACTAGCTGTGTTACAAGTGTGATCAGTTTGGATTTTTGTACTAAGTGTTTTGAAAATGTACACCTTACTTGTGAAAATAGTACCAAAGCGAATAAAAAAAACTGTATAAGCAATTTACCTTGATAATAATTTTCAAAGTGTGTGTGGTGGTATATGTTTTTGCCAGTCGGAAAGTCTTTATAATGTGACAGATATTTCATTCTGTTACATATCAGCTGCTGTTTTCTTTCCTGCTTTTACAAATCATTTACAGAGGAAAAGCCACTTTAGCTGAATTTTCCTGTTCAGACTGACTGACTTCATCAACAAATAACTTTCTGCGACATGGAAAGAAGCTTCTGGACATAATGGAACAAACAGGTAGCCTTTGATATATGTTATAAGTTTGATATATGAAATGTGAATGTGATATACAACACTAAAACAGTAGTTTAACAGTTTAGTTTAACTCTGTATTTTATAATGGTATAAAAAAAACTCTCTTGGTGTCACTGGAATTTTATGGAAATGTAGAAACTCAGAATAAAGTGAGTAGAATGCCTTCTTGATTTAATAATTGGTCGACTCATGTTATACCTGCTAAAAAACATCTTTCCAAAATTGAAGGATTTATTTTTAAATAATATATTGTAATTGTTGAAAATTAAATATCTGTGGGGTAACAGGGACCGAGCCAGCAACATTTGTTTGTGAAAGCAAAACATTTCAGAGGGATTTTGTCAATTTTGTAATTGCAAATATAGAGAAACTCAAGATCACCTACTTTGGAGAAAATAAAACTGGGAATAAAATTGCAAAGAGAATTTGGGTTTAGAATGAAATGTCTAATCTAATTAATGTTAAAAAAAATATTATTGAAAGTACTGAAATCAAGGAAGTTTAATCCACCTGATTCATAAGTATTCATTATTATAGATTTCCTAATGTAATGTTTTGTTTTTCCAAAGAAAATTAAATAAAGCATTATCCGATAGCTTTACACATCTACAGTGCTGCCAATTTGGGGATTTTGTCGCCATATTTAGCTACTTTCTCATTTTTGCTGTGACTTTTATTAATGTCTTGCGACAATGAGCTATTTTAGCTATTTTTAAATAAAATTAGTGGGGTTTTTTTTGGAATTTTTATTTTTATTTTGGGCAATTTAACCTTGGCATAGTTGGCCGCACCCTGCCGTGATCTCCCGTTTGCACTCAATCCTGCCATGCCCTGCACACTGAACACACAGACATGAGCAGTATATGCATGAAGAGGCTCTCTAAATATAGAGCTGAATGGGTAAAGAGTTATCAGACGGTCTGTCCAGCAACTAATGATGAATATAGTAAACTGTGGACTGTCTGACCAGCATCCCAGTGATAGCCAAGCCCATGCTGCAGAAGGGCAAATGACCCAGAGTTACATTGATCAAGGTGAAAAAAGTAGATGAGTTTTCTAAAGCTTCTGACCTTAGTTTAAACATTAACAAGTGTGAACTGTTATCTATTAAAGACTGTTAGTTACAGCATATTGCTAATATGAAAGAATCAGTGAGATATTTTGGGATTGTTACCATGAAAGATCAAAAATCAAGATGTTAGATAAATTTTGATCCCATTTTTCAGAAGACTAAAACAAAGCTGAATCACAGTTTTTTTTTTTTTTTTTGTTTGTTTTTTTTGAGGGATTTATTACTAAAAGGCAGAGTTTTGTTGTGTAAAGCTGAGGGACTGTCAAGATTAATCTATGCTGCTACTTCACTCGATGTTTCTAAAGAAGATGTGCAGTGTTGCCAAACCCCTCCCTCTGAAAATCTCTAGGACCACCCTCAAAAGTCACAATTTTTCACAAAAAGTCACCAAATATGAAAATAAAGTACAAATAGGTCTGCATATGTGAACATATACATTATATAAATATATATATACTAGGGTGGTCCTCAAGAGAACACTAAAAAGTAAAAAAACTAAAAAGTGGACTTTATTCGGGTGCTTTTGATAAAATGTTTCGCCTTTGCAAGAAAATGATTGGCAAATCCAACTTTATTAACCACTGCCACATATGGGTTAAACATTGTGTTGTGCAAGTATAGACGGTCCATGCATGTGAACCATGACTGTTCACGAGTGCTGCAAATATTAAACTAAAATAAATAATTAAATAAATACATAGTCAAAGCTGATTAACATAAAGGGTTGGAGGCACCTGGGCCATAACAGTTTCAAGTTTCATTTGACAAACAACAAAACTCTGCCTTTTAGTAATAAATCCCTCAAAAAAAAAAAAAAAAAAAAAAACTGTGATTCAGCTTTGTTTTAGTCTTCTGAAATATGGGATCAAAATTTATCTAACATCTTGATTTTTGATCTTTCATGGTAACAATCCCCAAATATCTCACTGATTCTTTCAGCAATATGCTGTAACTAACAGTCTTTAATAGATAACAGTTCACACTTGTTAATGTTTAAACTAAGGTCACAAGCTTTAGAAAACTCATCTACTTTAAATGTGCAGTAAGTGATTTCTGAGAAACGCTGTTGATATTTGAAATGACCAAAACAAACATGCCCCTATCCAAAAGGATCACACCCCTATCTTTATAGCTCCACCCCCAAATTCACAAACACACTATGCAACACAGGCACCTCCCCCATCATAAGTGGACACGCCCCTTACTGCTGATTGGCTACAAGTGTGTTTTAGTACTCTGCCCAATCCACTTTCAACTGTGTTTCTCAGAATTCGCTTACTGCAACTTTAAGAGCAGCTGGGACCTGGTGCAGTATCGTCTGCTAACTGGGATATGAATGCTTTATAGAAATCTAAGAAAAGAATAAATCCATCATCAGTACTTAAATGTGAGTAGTCCAACAAGACTTTATATCTTAGTCCTTCTATGATCAATATTTTATCCCTTAAAACTAATTTTGATCACCAAAATGACAAATTTAAATCTGTGAAAAAATGTCTTCATGCCTTAAAATACCTGAATGTAACTCTACACCCTTGGCTCATTAAGTATATGCGGATCAATGAATAGGCAAATTAGCCCAGCCTCCACTCGCTCATGCCAGCTCACAGATCCACTCGGTCGACTTACTGAGGTAAAAGCTGCACAATGGTATCACTTTTTACAACACCAGTCACATAACAGTAATTAATATGATTAAGCTTTTGCTTGACTGTTATCAAACAGCTGATAATGTGCTAATGTTACACAAACCATTTTCCTGTTCTTCATCTCAGTGTCAGACAGCTGCCTTCTAACAATCAGCATCTTTACAAACACTTGGAATAACTCAGAACATCAGTGGATAAAGGCATATAGTTCATCATAACATCGTAATATACATCATACAACCGCTATATTGCTAAATGATTTTTCATATCAACAGAAAAATATCCCAGGATAACCTGCTTCTTTTGAAACTCCCCTGCTTCAGAGAATAGTAATGATTTGCATCCCTTTGTGATGTGTTTGGTAGTTTGTGACATCAGAAACACCAGTGATTTTAAACTGCGTTTTTGAGACTGTCTTTGGTTCACAGCAATTTTACAGAGAAAATACTCAGCAATGGTGTTGACTTATGAATTTGCACAAGGTTTGTCTTAAAGCATATTACAGTTTCTGCCTATTGCTTGAACACTTTTTGCAAAAATATTGGCTCATTGTGTCAAAACTTCACACACAAGCACACAAGACACAACACTGGGAAATAAACCATTCACATCTATGTCGAATTAAAACTCTGCTATCAAAACCTAACATTCCTTTGTCGAAATGTCACTCTGATGACGAAATGATACACACTTGCATCATATGAATACACTTTCAGATTAGCAGCAACACACTAGTGTACATTATATAAAACACTGCAATTAATTTTCACTGTTTTTATTCAGTTCATCAGTTAGCATTCTGTGAAGCTCAGTGCAACATTACAGTTTTTGTTCTGTTTTTTTTCCCCAACAAAGGTTTTCACAACAACCAAAAATAAAAGTACTGATAGGTTACAAATGACATCAACTCAATACTGCACATCACAGTACTATACTTTACAGTACAGTACAGTAAATGCAGTAACGCAAAAATAATACAAAAATAAAACAAAATACACTACTGTAAAAACGAAAAACAGGCCAATTGTGCGTGGGTGGGATTACAGATCCTGCCATCTGTTTGGGTCTGGCCACAGGATCTCATCAACGTCACAAGCGATATTTTCTCCTGCGAAGCAATGGGGGAAATAACGCCTTGTGTGCCGAATCCATCCATGGATTGACGTTACCTCAATGTTTCTGCATGCCTGTTCCATTGCCTGTAGAAGAGGCATGCGGGTATGTGGTTGACGGTCATATACACGCCATCTCCAAGCGGGAAAAAAAATATTCGATAGGGTTTAGAAATGGCGGGTAAGGGGGCAAATATATAACTTCAAATTGATCATGATTGGTGGACCAGTCCCGGACCAGAACAGCCCAGTGAAAACTAACATTATCCCAGACAACAACAAACCTGGGCTGCTCTGATCTGTCCTGTACAACTGCATCATGAAGTACATTGAGAAATCTGAGTTTATGTTGCGTATTGTGGGGACCTAGTTTGGCATGATGGTGTAGTAGCCCTCGAAGGCTTATGGTGGCACACATTGTGATGTTTCCCCCATGCTGTCCCGGGACGTGCACAATTGCCCTTTGGCCAATTATATTTTACGACCCCATCGTCTACTGTTGAAACCAGCCTCATCAATGTAAATAAATTCATTAGGATACTCCATCCAGTACAGTATTACTGTACTGGATTACATAAATACTGTATTGTAAATGTAAAGGACTGCAACACTTACCTGTACATATTCTTGTCAAAGTCCTTTGACCCTGATACAGTTCCTTTCAAATGGGACCTTGTACAATTGCTTCAATGTGATTTTGTGCTTTACCAAGACATGTCTGATAGTGGTAATGCCTACTCGATTGATGTTGATGAATACTTGCCTATCTGCAAGTATTTGTTTCCGTAGCTGATGGAGACGGATTGCATTGTTTGCTCTGACCATTTCCACAATGGCAAGTTCCTGCTGTTGGGTGAACAGGCGTTGCCAACCACCCCCAGAAGGTCATCATGAGTCTGAATGTCCTTATGATGGATGCAACTGTGAACCGGCTTAGATATGGGTGGACTCTCTGCCTAGCTTCCCTCATTGTCAGGCCATGATTTATCACATGATCCACCAACGTTGCTCTAATATCATCTGAAATATTGTTCCATGCATAGCCAGTCCTACTCCCCTCTCTCTTTGTCTTCCTCTTCTTCTGCCTCTACCTCCATGCTTGCAAAGTTCTCAAAATGGCTCAACTTAGGCCTGTTTGTGGTTGGCTGATTGGTGATCAGTTTTGTAAGTAAGTGTTTTCAGGTGTGTGTCTAAGTTTTTTCAATCACCCTATGTGTTTTGTATTTTGAATAGATGTGTTTTCCCAATGGTACCCATGAGATTTCATTTATGAATGAAGTGTCTTATGTATGAAATAGTGTGTAGTGTGCAGAAGCAAGTGTGTTGCAGAATTGCAACTGAAGTGCAAAGAGGCGCTTTTGTTTAAGGTATGGTTACACTGTGTTTAAGCTTCAAGTTTTGTTACTTTGGTCTAAGCATGTGTCTATAGTGTTCAAGCAATAGGCAAAAACTGTAAAAACACCACATAAACAACATTAAAAGCACAAGGGGGACTTTAATATTCAACAATATTATTGATCTGACTTTACTTACCTTGCTGTATGAGAACGTCTCAGGTTAACGTATGTAACCATGAGAACAGGGAACGAGACACTGCGTTTGAACGCATATGGGGAATGCCATCACGTGAACCGGTGTCTGAAAGCAATTATCAAATCTCACCAATCCTATTGGCCGGTGACAGGCTATGACATCATTAAAGATGTGACCTGGAAGTATAAAAGGAGCACCTAGAGAAGCAGTCAGTACCTTATCATAACTTAGTATGTTCAGCAGACAGCCCCAATGCATGGCAGGTAATGCAGTGTCTCGTTCCCTGTTCTCAGGGAACCATGGTTACATATGTAACCTGAGACATTCCCTTTCGAAAGGGAACTCTACACTGCATTTGAACGCATATGGGGAAAGATACACCCACGCTGCCATGCTTGAGGGGAGTGCATGCCACAAATGGCTAGACAAACATCACAACTAGCAGCTTCAACTGAAGTGCCAGAACCACTCCCCCTACTGGTCATACTTAGCTGTTAGTAACAGCATTCCCTATGGCCAACAGCAATAGCTATAAGCCTCAAAAAGGCTTCCTCAGAAGACCTACCAAGGCCGCTCAAATGCTTCTGGAACCAAGCTTCTTTTCAAAGAAAAGAGGGTACCTTTAAGGGAATGTGGCCAGGGGGCCCGAGGGAACCCTAGCCAGTCACTTGTCAGGGGAATGTACTCAACTGTACCCTGAGGGATGCCTGACCTGGTCTACGTTACAGAAACCGAGTCTTGGCCAACAACTTGTCTGATCACAGAGGCTCCAATCACATTCTTCAGAGAAGATATCCAGTAAGAGTTACTGCAAAAGAGGCAGTAACCAGCTAAGACCAGAGCGTAGAGAGGGGCACCCTGGAGAGTAGGACTCAGCTTAGCACTCTTTTACCCTTACTAATGAGGGGAGTAACACTCTGCTCAATCCTAGGATCTACTCAGTGTGTGATTATTTGCACTGAGGAGGCTGTGCACTCCAAAGGAACTCAGCAAGGGGAGTACATTTAACAGCCTGAGGGCTGATCCTCAATAGGGAGGCCTCAGAGAGGCCTTCAACCACTGACCATCTTAGGGAGCTAAGTACTATGCAGGACAACCCTCAAACGAGGGGAGTACAGAGCTCGACCTAACAGATAAACCATACTGTAGGCACAAAATCATGAAGGCCCAGGAGAGGGCCTGCCACATGACACAAATTCTACATGTGTAGAAATACATCTCAGCAGCCTTGCTAAAGGCCAACATGCACTCAAGCTGCTTAGAGAACACCCAGATATGGGAGGGGGAAGCTTAAAGGGATGCCTGTGAAGGCCGCACACCTGAACAGCTTGCTTGCTGATAAGCAAATCTGGCAGATTAGACTGAGAGTGCCCACATAACAGTCTACCTAACACAATCTGACGAGCAGTGTACTCAGTAAAAACACTTTTTACTATTTAAAGCAAGAGGAGTATAGCATACGCTAACACGCCCTGCAGAAGGCCCAAAAAAGGGTCTACGACTTCCAGACACGTGGCATCAGCTCACAGCAGTGTTCTAAGCTCTAAGGGAGCCAAGTAGAATAACCAAACTTCTCAAGTGTGGTTAACTACATGACCACTAGGTCATGTACTCAGTAAAACACCTTTTACTCTTAACACTCTGGGGTCTGAGGATTTTCGGGGCCCTGGATAAGTTTTGACATGCCCTGACATTTGTGCTTTTTTCAGTTGTTCATAAACATATTAATTGAAAAAGTGTCATTACACTGTATTCAGCACAAACTAGGCTACAATAATATGTGATGAACATGTATGCACATGTTTGTGTTTTCGAAGAAATAATGTTTATGCGTGGTTATTGAAAAAACAAAAAACTTAAGTCACTGAAATAAAGCCAAAAAAATATATTAAATCTGTGTCCACATGTCACGGAGACGAACCCCGTGATTCCCTCTACTGGCCAGCAGAGGGCTCCATCTCCTGAATACTGACACTCACGCATCCACTCATCCATGTATACTGATTCGCACTACATTTCCCATAACCCCGTGCCTTGGACTCTGATTGCTCGCCAGCTGCAGCTCGTTATGAACACTATTTAAGCAGCTCCCAGACACAGTTACTACGCGAATCCATCGCCCACAGTAGATGGCGGTAATGCTCTTTTTAAGATTGCGAACCGCCAATAAAAAACGACTAAGAAGAAGAAGAAGAAGAAGTTACTACGTGAAGTCTTGATCATTGCCCCGGCTGACAATTCTGAGCGTTTATACCCTGTTGGATTATCTGTTGCTGTCTTTGTTTGCTGATCGTTACTGACCCGTTGCTGCCTGCCCACCGACCTAGTGCCTGTTCTTTGGACTGTGAATCTTGCTTGTTACCCTGACCTCCTGCCTGTTTCCGACCACGATTCTGCCTGCTCTTCATTGCTGTGTTTGCTGGTTCTGACCCCTGCCTGTACGACGACGAGTACTTTTAATAAAGCTTGCAAAATGGATCCTATGTCGAGTGATGAGTCATTACACCACAAGACTTCTGGGTATTGGATATTATAGACTAGAGTTTTTGCTTCAAAATTATGTAAAAATTATCCTTCCTACTCGTTCATATAAAACAATATATTGATTTAGTTTTTGTAAGACACTTTTTGTCAAGATACACAGTATGCGTGGAGGCGTGAATCATCATGAATAAAGGGTGATTTACACCTGAGAAGACAAAAGAACCTCTAATGACCTGCATAAATAATGAGCTCTTTCAGTCAGGTAGGCTGTGAAAAAACCCTCTGTGATCATGTCTCAAGCTCATCATGGTTTATATAAAACATACAGAAAAAACAGCTGTAAGGACTTAGCCTATTTATTAGCTCAATTTAATTGTTACAGGGAATAAAAATTGAATCAACTGTAAATGATTCACTGTAAATGATTCAGAATTAATATTTAACACTTCATCAATTATTCGTCCAGCGAAAATTGAGGTTAAAGTATTTTACCAATTCTGGATAAAATATTATTCTGTGGCCAACAGTAACAATATTTTATTATGATTATTATAAGCAAGAGGTAACTTTTAGGATCTTTTGAGTTTAAGGCAGTAATGTGATACACAGCACAAGAAACTCGTATATGTGAAAATCAAAACAAGATTTATTGACTACTTCTAATGATTACAGGAAACTAAGGCTAAACACACACACACACACACATACATACATGCACACACATTCGCGGAGTTGATGAGTTATGAAAAGTCTCAAGTTCAGTGCTAACTTAACTCATAACCTGAGGAAAATCACAAAAGCAGAGCTTTGGCTTGATTCTTTAGGTTTAAAGGAGTTTCACCAGTTTCCAGCAAGAGAGAGAGAAGTTTGCTTGTACCTGCGTTTGCTGTGACAGCTGAGGTAATCGAGTTGTTCCGTGACTCGTGTACAGCGGAATCCCGTTCTGGATTGGCTGTCTTTCAGGTGACGTCTTCTCGGGAAAGCCCTGTGGGTTGCGCGGAAGCTTTGAAGGATGCTGCTGGCTGGTGCAACGCGCTGTTCTGAGCGTCTGGCTTGAGCGGCTCTCTTCTTGGGAGACTTTGGTCAGATATTTCACAGAGGGTTGCGGAGTCTGGATGTGACGGCTGTCGAATGATCAGCGGCGCAGCTCGTGGTTGAAGTCGGGTGTTAGATGGAAAATCAGCCCCGGTCAATCAGTTATCAATGACCCATGCGACTTTTCCGCCGTGGTCAAAGTAGCGGTGCTTCGGCTACCGGGCTTCAACGACTGTGCTTCAGTCCGGCTTCTGACCGATTTCGAGCGATTTCTGACCGACTTCTGACTTCCAGCTCTAGCTTGTTTGGACAGCATAGTTTTAAAGGAGCGATCCTCCAATGAGACGTTGCTACGGAGATTAGACACGCCTCGTCTATCCATGGGTTTCAAAGACGTCACTTCCGCTATGTCCGCCGCCATATTTGTGACCGGTCACAGCTGCGCGCTCTGTTTAAGTCTATGGTGACAGCAGCTACAACTAGCAGAGGAAGGCCAACGAAACACTCTCAGAAGGTTCACAACAAATTTACAATATGTCTGGGATATGTGGTGCTGTTAGCCGTTTTAACAGTCGTCAGAACTACACATTTATTTGATCCCAAAGGAGTTAGATCGGCAGAATTATTGGCTTCATTCAGAAGGGACCACACCACTGGCAGCCAAACAGCAACGCACAACATTAATAACTGCTGGGACTGTCATTTACGTAAGATTATAATTGTATACAATATTGTATTAAAATATTGTGAATTCTAGTTGCTGTGTTTCGGCGTGTTATTACAGGATGAACAAATTCACGACACGAGCTGACTACATTACTTAGTTCAAGTACATGCGTGCATGATTTTGTGCAAATATAAGTTGTAATTTTATGTCTATCTTGTATAAATATATATGAATTACCCTATATAGGATGTGTTCCGTTGAGTTAATTAACTTTGTTTACGGGTTTTTATTCTCTTCAGCTTCAGCGTGCGCAGCTCAAACAGCAATGATTAAGTCATTAAAATGTTTACAGTAATATTAAAACTTTCATATTTTTTAAAAAAAATAATACATTATTTTTAATAACTAGCTCTTATATTGTTCTTGTATTATATTCAGCAACACATGGTTTGATTAATAAGGATCACGAACAATAACAGATTTTTTTCTCAAATCATCTCATTTTGATTATTTGAGCTGCGCGCTGAATGAACATCCGTAAAATGAAGCGCTTTAAGTTAATTAACTCAAAGGAACACATCCTATATAGGGTAATTCATATATATTTATACAAGATAGACATAAAATTACAACTTATATTTGCACAAAATCATGCACGCATGTACTTGGACTAAGTAATGTAGTCAGCTCGTGTCGTGAATTTGTTCATCCTGTAATAACACGCCGAAACACAGCAACTAGAATTCACAATATTTTAATACAATATTGTATACAATTATAATCTTATGTAAATGACAGTCCCAGCAGTTATTAATGTTGTGCGTTGCTGTTTGGCTGCCAGTGGTGTGGTCCCTTCTGAATGAAGCCAATAATTCTGCCGATCTAACTCCTTTGGGATCAAATAAATGTGTAGTTCTGACGACTGTTAAAGCGGCTAACAGCACCACATATCCCAGACATATTGTAAATTTGTTGTGAACCTTCTGAGAGTGTTTTGTTGGCCTTCCTCTGCTAGTTGTAGCTGCTGTCACCATAGACTTAAACAGAGCGCGCAGCTGTGACCGGTCACAAATATGGCGGTGATAGAATACAGTGACGTCACATGAAACCCATGGATTGTCTATTGATCACATCGCGTGATATCTGTGGAACATTCTCCTGTTTTATTAACAACTTTATAATGTTTCTTAATATTTTCCTGATACTGAATTTCAATGTTTCATTCACACAGAATTACAGAGAATTATAAATTCTGCATTTAGAACTCAAACATGACACACTTCTTACACACATATTATTAGACTGACCTAATTAAAACAATGATTACCAGAGAAAGAAGAGGCATACGGGAATACAAACATATACTGCATTGACTCCAACATGTTAGTAATCACATCATAGCAAATGTTATTCTGGATATACTTAATACTTTAAGTAATCGACAATTGTCCCTTTTGAGATTCAAGATTGAGTCCTTAAGCATAGTTTAAACTTTGACCGGAGTCACGAGTGACCGGGTCACGATGGATTGCTCAATACAAGGGAGGTATTGATAGGACAGATTCGTCTTTAAATCCGTTGATGGGTGTTTTCCTGTTCCGTCCGATAATACAAGAGGGTTTTGTGAGAGAATCAATAGATTTAATGTGATCAGATCCACGTGATGGGTTCTGATTAGTTTATTGCTGATGAGCTAAGAAGTCCTTTAGACAGAGTCCTTTGTTAAAAGAAGTCACGTCATCACTTCTGTTAAGGCTAGGTGTTTCCTGTCAGGAAATGGATCTTTTGGACCAAATGAAGCTTTGTTCAATCATGTTGTTCATTGATAAAGTCATTGGTAAGTTCTGTCGAGCGAGGCCCTACACAGCAATACTGTGAAATATTATTACAATTTAAAATAATGGTTATAAAATAATTCTATTATATACTTTAAAATATAATGTATTTCTGTGATGCAAAGTGTCTGAAAAATTATGTTACCTCTGTGGCATTTCATATAACAGTATATTCCAGGAACTAATGGCATGTCTTCCAGAGGTCGCTAACCATCGCTTTAACATACAGATAAACACTTTTTAAGACAATAAATACACGATTGAGACGATGTATACATGTATTGCCTCAGAATTTGCGTCTGAATAGCACTCATTCCGTGGGTGTGGCTGCATTAGCGGATAATGAGCTGAATCATGGGCATCTGACATGTGTCTCTTTTCATACAGATTACATAAACAGAGAATTTTTGTTTTCGATTTGACTTACACGATTTAAAACCTGACATTTCAGCGTTTATTTAGACATAAGTCTAATTTTTTTGTGATTAGTATTTACTACGTTTTTTGTGATTAGTAATTCACTAAGATCACGCATCATGTTAGTTTTCTTTATTTTGCAAAAAGCACAACATTTTGTTTTTACTCTGAGTGTACACAAATAAAACAAGATATTATATCGTTTCAATTGATATATTATTTATGTCTCTATGACAAAAAATGACAGAGTATTTTAAGTCTGTTTTGCTGCAATGTGAAAAAAATCCTACAAAACGCACCAGCGCGTTTCCCGACTCCAGAAAGTTAAAGCAAGAGGAGTACAAACCTACACCATCATGCTCTGAAGGAGGCCCAAACGAGGCCTACAACTCAGAATGTCACTTGGCACCAGCTTCTAGTGGCAATTACTAAGCTCTCAGGGAGCCACATATAGAACCACACTATTCAGTGAGGTTAACTATTAGCTCAACCTGACCTTAATTCCAATCAACACATTCCAACAGGCAATGTACTCAGTAAAGCACTTAACACTCTTAAGGCAAGAGGAGTACAAAAAACTCAGAAAGAGGCCCAAACTTGGCCTACTACTCCAGGAGACATGGGTGTCAGCCAGGGGCAGTGTCAACAACCATAATAAGCCTGCACCATCATGTTCTTAGAGGAGGCCCAAACTGGGGCCTATGACTCCAGAAGACATGTGGCGTCAGCTAGTGACATCTGTCTAAGCTCTAAGGGAGCCTAATCTGAGAACCAAACAATAAAGTGTGGTTACCTATCTTAACTCAACCTGAGCTTAAATATACACATTCCAACAGGCAATGTACTCAGTAACAAAATAAATATGTTACCATGCTCTGAAGGAGGCCCAAAACTGGCCTACCACCTCAAATAGACACGGACATAAACCTGTGGCAGTGTCTATGTTCTAAGTGAGCGAAACTCTGATCAAAACATCCACCAACAAGAGCTTGTGACACAACAAGCTACAGTGCTTAGAAGGAGGCTTATCTCACGAAAGCCTTCAACTCCAACAATGCAAGCAATTCTTGTGGCAGTGTTTAAACTCTAAGGGATATAAAAGAACCAAACTGAATAGTGAGGTTCCCAAAGCAAACTCAACCTGAGCTATGCATTCCAGCAAGCCATGTACTCAGTAAACACCTTTACACAACACAAGGGGAGTACAAATTAATCACCATGTTCTGCAGGAGGCCATAACCAAGCCTACTACTAAAGAAACAGGTGCTAACCTGTGGCAGCAATAACCTGTGTACAGCTCACATTGTGTAGGGCAAAAACTAGAACTTAAAGCATAAAAGTGATGCTTTATTTTTCATTCATACCACCAACCAGAAGTTCACACATCTGTACTGAACCCTAGGGAACGGGAGCTAGATAAAGCTAACACTGTTACACTCAAAATTGAATGTTAATTCAAGGGGTTCAGGGGAAAAGGTGAACAAAATATGAATGAAAATTCTAGACAAGTGGGGCCTATGCAACACTAGCATTCTCTTATCCACATGATAAGGGGCCTACCACCTGAGACAACGGCACCAGGGAAGCTAATAATAGCCTGCTACCTTAGCTGCTATCTGTCTTGCACCTACACTAAAGGGGTAAAGGGCTTTTGGCCTGACAAGAGGAGGCAAGAACTATGAAAACAATACAACCTGACAAGGGAAGTAATGAAAAAAGGGGAAATGCTTTAGCAATCACCTAACCCTACACCATGTTCCAAATTGTTATGCAAGTGACATATCAGTAAGATTTCAGTACAATAAACATTCAGATTTTAGTTTTTCTAAGAAAATGTTTGTTTGTTTATTTATCCATGTCTTTTTAGATAACTGTCTGAGATCAATCTCAGACAAAATAATTTGCCAGGTCTATGGAAGCCCTACTTAGAGGTTGTTCCACATTATTCAGCAAGTCACAGTTATCATCCAATATGGAAGGAAAAAAGATTTTTCTGAAGATGAAAAGCATGAAATGGTCCAATGTTGTGCAAAAGGCATGAAAGCAACTAATATTGTGTGAAAACTGAATTGAGATTATCAAATTATCATAAGATTTGTGAGTGATTTACAGCACAGCAGTACTCGGTCAGATAAAGGCTTATTAATGAAAGTTCCTGTCAAAAAGAAATAAATGTATTAAAAGGGCAGCTATAAAAAAGCCAGTGATGAGCAGCAAACAGGTATTTGAAGCTGCTGGTGTCTCTGGAGTCTCAAGAAGCTCTCCATGCAGACCGACAGTTGTGCGTAAAGATGCATTTTAGCCACTACTAACCAAACCTCACAAAGAGAAACATTTACAGTGGGTGTAGAAATACATTTTCAAACAGTTTTATTCCTGTGGTGTTTTTTTTTTTTTTTTTTGCAGCATGGGATAGTGCATAGTGCATTGTATTTCAGAAGGCACTATCCTCCTTTTTATTCTATAGCTGAAAACGGCCAGTTATGAACTCTACATATCTTGGAAAAGTCATTTTAATACCCTCAGAGACCCTAAAGGGACCTTCCATCTCGCTTCCCAGTATTCCAGCCCAAATCATCACCCACTAGCTCCCTGCTGACGTCACAGTCTTGTTGGAACGTGGTGGCCATTCACCAACCATCCAGAAATCCATCTGTTTAGACCATCCATTGTAGTACTGTCACAGACACGCCAGGCTCCAGCACCCTCCAATCACAGCGCACTCCCTCTCCGGAATACTAACCACCATCACCTCCACCTTACCAGCACACTCATTACCAGCACTACTTAAGACACACTCACACACAGTCACATTGTCCGGTCTCGTTTGCATCTAAGGACTTACCTGTATGCTTGCCTCAAGGACTCCTCTTGCTACTTACCTGTACTCCATGTACCCAAGCTCTGCTCCTCGTCTTCGATCTGGTGTGAAGTGTTGTCTGAAGTCATCTACTCCATTCAGCAAGTATCATTCTCCATTGTCACTCTGCAATCACAAAAGGACTGTGTCATTCTCCATATCATTCATCTGTCACGAACTTGCAACTGTTTACTCACCTGTTGTCCTCCTGATACTCTGCTTGTGTTCAATAAACAACCTGTTAACCTATCTTCTGTCTCTCGACTGGTACTATTGTAACAGAAGACCGGACCATAACAGCGGAACACAAGCATGAGTCAACCGGATCCCTTCCAGGAATTGGTGGATGCGTTTCGCCGCACTTTCAATGTGCAACCACCTCCACAAGCACCACCGCCAGCTCCAGCTCCCACCATCATTTCCGCATCCACCGTCACCTCTCCCTCACTTCCAGCATACACCAGTCCCATGGCCCAACCGGCGCCCTACTCTGGTTCGGCGGAGGACTGCAATGGCTTCCTCCTGCAAGTCTCTCTGACCCTGGAGATGCAACCGCACCTGTTCCCCACGACTACTCAAAGGTAGCGTTCATCATTTCACAACTTTCCGGTAAAACTCTACAGTGGGCTGATTCCATCTGGTCACAAAAACATCTGGTGACGCAGACATATTCCGACTTCGTTGAACACTTCCGGGAAGTGTTTGGAAAACCATCCTGGGATTCTTCTATCGGTGAGAAACTGTACAAATTGAAACAAGGAAAGTTGTCTGTTAATGAATATGCTCTGCAGTTCAGAACACTCGCTGCCCGGAGCGGATGGAACGAACAAGCGCTGCTGACGTCATATCGTCAGGGACTGGATCCTCGAGTGCAGTTGCATCTCGCTGCATACGAGGATACCATCGGGCTCGAACGTTTCATCCAGCTGTCCATACGCTTCGCCACTTGTATGCAGTCGTGTCTCGAAGAGCACCAGGGTCAGAGCCTCCACAACACCGTCCTCTGCCGGACAGAATCCGTCAGTACTCCAGAACCAGCCCAAGAACCCATGCAAGTTGAATCATCACGGCTGACTCAAACGGAAAGACAGAGAAGGCTTACCCAGAATCTTTGCCTCTATTACGGATTGCCAGGACATGTACTCTCCACATGTCCTACACGTCCTCCACGCCCCATGGTGAGTGCCATTATCTCTACTCTCCAGACGCAAAAGCCACTCACCACGATTATAACTCTTACTGCTGCCGATGTTTCTCTTCCAGTATCCGCCCTCATTGATTCTGGGTCAGCGGGAAATTTCATCTCCGGCGCCCTCTGTCATCAGCTCAACATCAAGACCAAGAACACGCCGGCTACTTACCAGATCCACTCAATAACTGGCAAACCTGTGAGTAAAAGACGAGTCAGCCGTATCACGCAACCAGTACACCTTCAAGTCGGAGTTCTTCATCACGAGTACATCCAACTGCTGGTTCTGGAGGGATCCACTGCTGACGTGATTCTAGGGCGTCCGTGGTTGCAGCAGCATAATCCCATCCTCTCTTGGAACACTGGAGAAGTCCTGAAGTGGGGCGACACCTGCTTTCCCGAGTGTTTCTCCGACCTTCCTGTTCCAAAATCTCCTCGCTCCAACGTTCTTCCAGTCTGTGCCACATCCGTTGAGAGTCCCCTCGAGAAACGATCTGTGGACATCCCGTCCTGTTACGCCCCCTTCAGCGACGTATTCTGCCCCAAGAGAGCCTCCAAGCTGCCTCCACACCGGCCATGGGACTGCGCCATCGACCTGCTTCCGGGTGAGTCAGTGCCAAGGGGTAAGATTTACCCCTTATCCATCCCGAAGGAGAAGGCCATGGTGGACTACATCGAGGAGGCATTGGCTCAAGGATACATCCGACCATCAACTTCCCCTCCTGCATCAAGCTTCTTCTTCGTGGCAAAAAAGGACGGAGGCTTGCGGCCCTGCATCGACTACCGAGCACTCAACTCCATAACTGTGAAATTCCAGTACCACCTTCCTCTCGGAGCCACTGTGTTCACCAAGTTGGACCTCCGCAGCGCCTACAACCTGATCCGGATACGTGGGACGAGTGGAAGACCGCCTTTGTCACGCCCACCGGCCACTACGAGTACTTGGTCATGCCGTACGGCCTGGTCAACGCCCCCTCCGTATTCCAGGACTTCATTCACGAGGTGCTCCGGGAGTTCCTCCACAAGTTCGTGCTGGTGTACATTGACGACATCCTGATATACTCCCGGAGTATGGCCGACCACCAACGCCACGTTGCAGAGGTCCTGCAACGCCTGAGGGACTTCCAGCTCTACCTCAAGGCCGAGAAATGCTCGTTCCACCAGCCCTCAGTGCAGTTCCTTGGGTACAACATCGACCACAGTGGCATCCGGATGGACGAGGGGAAGGTGGCAGCTATCAGAAACTGGCCAACACCCACCACAGTCAAAGAACTCCAACGTTTCCTCGGATTTGCCAACTTTTACAGAAGATTCATCCACAACTACAGTACCATCACCAGTCCACTCACAAGCCTCCTTCGTAATAAGCCCAAGTCTCTGTCCTGGACACCAGCTGCCACAGAAGCTTTCAACACCCTGAAGCAAGCTTTCACGACCGCTCCACTCCTGGTGCACCCTGACCCTGACAAGTCTTTTGTCGTGGAGGTCGACGCCTCTACCACCGGAGTTGGAGCGGTACTTTCGCAGCAGCAGGGGAATCCGAGCCGACTCCATCCATGTGCCTTCTTCTCCCACAAGCTCAACCCGGCGGAGGTAAACTACGACATTGGCAACCGGGAACTCCTAGCCGTCAAGCTGGCTCTCGAGGAGTGGAGGCATTGGTTAGAGCAGTGGTTCTCAAACCTGTCCTGGGGACCCCTCACCACTGCACATTTTGCATGTCTCCCTCATCTAACACACCCAATTCAACTCTTGCAGTCTCTACTAATTAGCTGATGACTTGAATCAGGTGTGTTAGATGAAGGTGACATGCAAAATGTGCAGTGGTGGGGGGTCCCCAGGACAGGTTTGAGAACCACTGGGTTAGAGGGAGCACGGCATCCATTTCTCGTTCTGACAGATCATAAAAACCTGGAGTATCTCCGAGCCGCCAAGAGGCTTAACCCCAGACAAGCCCGGTGGGCTCTCTTCTTCACATGATTTAACTTCACCATCTCCTTCCGTCCAGGCTCCAGAAATATCAAAGCTGAGGCTCTGTCACGAATCCACGCACCTGAAGAAGTTACTGAAGAACCTGAGTCCATTCTGCCCGAACAAATGATCGTCAGTCCTATCACCTGGTCTCAAGAAACTCTCCCTCCTTCCAATGCCTCCACCAACACTCCGCCGGGTTGCCCACAGGGCTTGCAATTCATCACCCGAGCACGACGCACCCCACTGATCCACTCTGCACACTCCTCACTAGGCACTGGCCACCCGGGGGTCAATGAAACCCTCTCGCTGCTAAAGGAGCGCTTCTGGTGGCCCAATATGGCCAACGACGTCAGGAGGTACGTGCAGGGATGCAAGGAATGTGCCATGTCCAAGAGCCCATGCCATTTACCATCCGGCAAACTTCTTCCTCTGCCCGTTCCCAACCGACCCTGGTCACACCTAGGAGTGGACTTTGTGACAGATCTCCCAGCCTCCAACGGATTCACTTGTATCTTCGTGGTCGTAGACAGGTTCTCCAAATCCTGCCGACACATTCCTCTAAGAGGCCTGCCCACAGCCATGGATACGGCTGAAATAATGTTCAACACTATCTTTCGATACTACGGAATCCCCGAAGACATCGTATCCGACAGAGGTCCGCAATTCATCTCACGAGTCTGGAAAGCCTTCTTCTCCCTCCTAGGTGTGACCATGAGTCTCTCCTCAGGATACCATCCGCAGTCGAATGGGCAGACGGAACGGAAGATACAAGAAGTTGGGCGCTTCCTCCGTACCTTCTGCCATGGCCACCAGGACTCTTGGAACCAGTACCTGGGTTGGGCCGAGTACGCCCAAAACTCCCTCTGCCAATCTACCACCAGCCTGACACCTTTCCTGTGCGTACTCGGCTACCAACCCCCACTGTTCCCCTGGTCTGGGGAACCGTCCGACGTACCAGCTGTGGACTACTGGTTCCGTGAGAGCGAGAGGGTCTGGGACTCAGCCCATCATCAGCTTCAGTGAGCCCTACGTAGACGCAGGATGGTCGCGGATCTACGACGCGCTGAAGCTCCTGCTTACCAGCCTGGACAGATGGTATGGCTATCTACCAGAGACATCCGCATGCGTCTACCTTGCCGTAAGCTGAGTCCCAGATTCACTGGCCCATTTACCATCACGGAGCAGGTCAACCCAGTCACCTACAGACTTCAGCTACCTCCTGAGTATCGCATTCACCCAACCTTCCATGTCTCACTCCTCAAACCTCACCACCCTTCTGTTCCTCTCTCCACAGAGCCTGGCGTGAACGAAGCTGAACCCCCCCCTTCCTCTAATCCTGGAGGATGGAGCAGCATACGAGGTGCGAGACATTCTAGACTCCCGGCGTCGTGGCGGACAACTGGAGTATCTCGTGGACTGGGAAGGCTATGGTCCAGAGGAACGTTCCTGGGTACCACGTAATGACATCTTAGACCCCAGCCTACTGGACACCTTCCATGCTACACATCCCAACAGACCTGCGCCTCGTGGAAGAGGTAGACCGCCACAACGTCGGGGTCCGCGGCCCTCAGGAGCGGGCTGTGGGGGGGGTACTGTCACAGACACGCCAGGCTCCAGCACCCTCCAATCACAGCGCACTCCCTCTCCGGAATACTAACCACCGTCACCTGCACCTCATCAGCACACTCATTACCAGCACTACTTAAGACACACTCACACACAGTCACATTGTCCGGTCTCATTTGCATCTAAGGACTTACCTGTATGCTTACCTCAAGGACTCCTCTTGCTACTTACCTGTACTCCATGTACCCAAGCTCTGCTCCTCGTCTTCGATCTGGTGTGAAGTGTTGTCTGAAGTCATCTACTCCATTCAGCAAGTATCATTCTCCATTGTCACTCTGCAATCACAAAAGGACTGTGTCATTCTCCATATCATTCATCAGTCACGAACTTGCAACTGTTTACTCACCTGTTGTCCTCCTGATACTCTGCTTGTGTTCAATAAACAACCTGTTAACCTATCTTCTGTCTCTCGACTGGTACTATTGTAACAAGTACTGCATTATTCAGTGAATAAAACTATTTAAAAATGAGTCTTCATGTATTTATAAACCCACTGTTAATGCTTCTCTTTGTGAGGTTTGGTTTGGAGTGGCTGAAATGCATCTTTACACACAACTGCCAGCCTGCATGGAGAGCATTTTGAGACTCCAGAGGCACCAGCAGCTTTAAATACCTGTTTGCTGCTCAACACTGCCTTTTTTTATAGCTGCCCTTTTAATACAATTAATTTTTTGACAGGAACTTTCATTAATAAGCCTTTATCTGACCCATATTGCATGAGAACTGTGACTTGCTTAATAATGTGGAACAACCTCTAAGTAGGGTTTCCATAGACCTGGCAAATTATTTTGTCTGAGACTGATACCAGTTATCTAAAAAGAATAAATAAACAAACATTTTCTAAGAAAAACTAAAATCTGAATGATTATTGTACTGAAATCTTACTGATATGTCACTTGCATAATAATCTGGAACGCGGTGTAGTTCTAGCCTAGGCCAGCTATAGCTGTGGGCTATAGGGCCACACATAAGCATAGATGTGCCTGGGGCTTAAACTCAGCCTAAAATCTCATGAGAGAGGAGGCTTACTCTAAAAACTCTAAAATAAGAGCTCAGAGGAGCAAAGCTCAACCCAAGCCAAACAATGTCAGGCGGCCCAGGAGGCAGATGCTAAACATAGATCTATCTGAAGTAAAGAGTGCTAATCTCAAAACAACTCTATAGCTGTGACCAGAGGAGAAGCTACTCTACCAACGGTGGCTGTAATGGCAGCCATAAATCGTTCAAGCCAACCTAATGTTTTTTTTTTTTTTTTTTTTTTTTTACTTCAGATCCCTTACTCTTTTCTCTTCTACATGCCCTGAAAAAACCATACAGGAAACTTAAGGTCAGATATACTGTAATGCAAATATAGACCCTGCTTACCTTCCTGCTCTCTTGGGCTTGAAGCCAGAAGAGCACTCGCTGCTGGATCTGACAATGTCAATGAAAGGACATCGTCATCATCCAACAGCTCACCCTCGTCAGCCACTGAGGGTTGAAAGAGATTTACACCTCTCTCAAACTCCTCCGTGAGCTCCATCTGCGAACCCTATGATTTCAGCTGCCGCTCTGCCTCAGCATGAGTGGGGCCAGAACCACCAGGCACTGATGCCGGTTCCTCTCCCCTCAAGAAGAGGGCCAGACGAGAGCGGAGCATCTTCATAGGCAGATGCTCACAATTCACACAGACAGCGCCCTCAAGCACTGTCCGTGCGAGATCTTCCCCCAGACAGAAAACGCACGTGTCAAAAAACCTGGGACATAGATCCAAACACTTTCTGAAACTTTTGTCAGACATAATAAATTCTCTTACCAGATTTGAAGTAATCACAATCAGTCAAAACAGTCCCTGAAGACGATGAGATACTGACTGTTTCTTTAGCCGCTCCTTTTATACTTCCGGGTCGCGTCTTTAATGACGTCATAGGCTGTCATCAGCCAATAGGATTGGTGAGATTTGATAATTGCTTTCAGACACCGGTTCATGTGATGACATTCCCCATATGCGTTTCAAATGCAGTGTAGAGCTCCATTTCGAAAGGGAACTGAACTGAGCTAGATGATGACATCACTATTTTCTCCAGCACTGCTTTATAGATTTAAATTAATTTATTTCATAATTGATGAACTTTACTCAGTTATTGAACTGAACTGAATCAACCCTGAACTGACTTTAGCTGAACAATGACACTATTGTCTGTTCTTTTAGAGCTTCTGTACAGCAGAATTGAACTCTGTTTTCATCACTGAATCATAATTCAATAATAATATTTGCTAATTCATGTAACGATATTTATTAGCTCAAATGGGAAATATTAATAATTAGTCATAACTCATTATTATTAATTATTAATTTTTATATCAGTTAATCAAATTAACTTAATGTAGCTGAATTAATATTACAATCACTTAATCTGTTCGGCCAGAGAACACTCAGTATTGATCGTGGCCACAGAAAAACCATCGCTTTCTTAGCATGTAGCCGCGATCAAATCGTTATCAGGAACATTGGTTTTATAAGTAGACCAGAATCAACTCGCAAGAGTGTGCACACAAGTTTTATTTAACAAACACATAACTAAACTAACAAACACAAACATATCATTCACACAGTGAGAGAGTGAAAAATGAATTTGAACCGTATCATAACAGGGGAATGAAACAATGGAAAGTGTAAAGTAACAATTGCTGGATGAACCATCAGTTTCAACAATATAAAGCACCTTTGTTATAAGGGGTTCAAAATCTTAATACTAAATTGCCATTTAGTGTTCAAACGATACTTGCAAATGCCTTAGCTGTCTGGATCTGCATGCTCAGGAGAAATCTTTGATGGTTTGGTCCGCTGGCGTGGAAGTGGTAATCAATATCTTTGGCATTGATGAAGAAAATGAAGAACTTTGCGCTGTTAATTTGACTCTTTTGTGGTCGCTGCAGTTGTGCATGGCTTGAAGTGAAATGGAGGCCTACCAGCCCGGCTCGGGCACTAAAAACTAACTGAGTGTGATTTTTGTGGGGAATTTTGAACTCTCCAGACAGTCGACAATCTGCGTTGACCAATGAGAAAGGTGCAATCCTCTGCCAGGGGATTTCCTTTGTTTGAAAGTAAATTATCTTGCATGGGGAGTTCACTTGAAAGTTTGTGTCCATTTATACTCTGATCAATATAACAAACATATAATGCATTCTATGATATTTCGATGTCCACCAACATGTGAGTCACTAAACAAGGAGTAATTTGATAGTAAACATCACCTAGATGAAATACATTATCTCATAGTTCCAACTTTCAGGCATGCATAACACTATACAATATACGAAAGCACAACATACAAACAGTAATAATACACAAGATGTACTGGGGAAAATGCATGTTCATTCATTTAGACAAGGTTGTCAATTAATTAATGGCAAAGAATCCAGTTTATAGACAATGTCTGGTTCTAGTGGCCTGTCTCCTAAGGGTCTTTGAAATGTTTGTAAAGAGCACATGGTGCAGATGAGGTGATAGCGCTCAGTGGGGGAGCCAGACCTTACGGAGCCTGCACAGGTGATTGCTTTCTACAATTGTGTTTGATCACTCCAGACACTACATTCAGTAATTCATAACTTCCTGTTATCACTGTAAAGCTGCTTTAAAACAATCTATGTTGTATTAAGCCCTATAAAAATAAAGATAACTTGACTTGATATGACAAAACATCGGTTTCAACGCAGTGTGAATTGGCCTTTACAATGAGAGGCATAATGGAAAACTTTGTGTTTCATACAGAGGTTGTTCCAGACAATCCTCCTCACAGGAGAAGGAGCAAAGCAGAACCTCCTAACAGTAAGTTTTTAAATAGATGAACAAATATATAAAGTAATCAGTGTGTGGAAATTATAGGCAGTTTATTCCCTTCAAAACACGAGTGATAAATTCAACCTCAAATATGCCTCTTATTGGTGGATTTTATTTTATTTTTGTGATGTTGCATTAAAATGCTCAAGATTGTAAAGTATCTCATGTTTATTTCAGTGAGGATTGTCCTGCTGGGGACGGATGTGAAAGAAAACAGTCGAGTTGGAAACTTCCTGTTGGGACGAGAAGCGTTTGACGATGAAGCTCCTCCAGATGTTGTAGAGAAAGTCGGAGGAAGATTGAAGGACAGACACATGATGGTCATCAATAGTTCCCAGCTTCTCCAGACAAACATCTCAGATCATCAGATCACACAGACAGTGAGAGAGTGTGTGAATCTGTCTGATCCAGGACCTCATGTGATCGTTCTGCTCCTCAAACATGATCAGTGTTCAGCAGAAGATCAAGAGCATGTCAAGAAGGTGCTGCACTCTTTCTCTGAGCGGGTTTTTCAACACACCATGGTGATCACAACACAAGAGCCCTCTGAAACCAATAAGATCCTGCAGAAAATCATTCAGAAATGCTTCAGACACTTCAGTCTTCAGAGCAGCAGCTCTCATAATGATCTTCTGCAGATGCTTGAGGACATTGAACAAAACAATGATGGACGGCACCTGGATTGTGACGAAAGTTCACAGAAGCAACAGGCCACAGAACCATGTGAGTGTGAAAATATTTAAATGAGGATTAATTATAAATAAAATAATAAAACTGTATTATGACGACAACTCTGATAAGTTGTTCACATCCTCAAATTCATAGAAAAACTTTGTACCAAAATCATAATGACTACATTTACCTCTAGATTATCTAAATTCTAGGAGGTATTAAATTCTTAATATCTGATTAACAAAAACTTGGCACCAGGTAACAATGGCTATAATAAAATGATGTTATGGGTATGTATACAAATATGGGTATAGGTGTAACTAGATCTAACTATTGAGGTTCAAACATTTTAGTTGTTTTTATGATGTTTTCAGAGAGTATGAAGCAGAATCTGGTTCTGTGTAGGAGTGACAGATCATTAGACACATTTGTGGTGCTGCATATGTAAAAGGCAAGAATAATTATTTATTTTGCTAAGATAAGCACAATACCACAGTTTCAGGCTGAGGTTCAGACTCCTCTGGTCTACACAATTTTTAGTTTTTACATGTAAATTAAGACTGTTCACTACACTAAAACAAGGGCTTCATACTTTGCTGATAACAAGCTTTCAAATACAGTGAGCATCTGAATGAAACATAAGCCTATTTTGTACTTTGTTTGGGCTTCATCTACATGAAGAAATACACAGATGCAGATAGTCAAGAATAAAGTTCGATAATCCGTCTAACAGATACTTAAGCATTTTTCCATAATTAGATACTGCATTTGAAATACCAGATCTGCTAATAAATGACACTTTCTGGTGTGTGTTCAGTGTTGGGCACGTTACTTTAAAAAAGTAATTCGTTATAGTTACTAGTTACTTCTCACAAATAATAACTAAGTTAGTAACTGAGTTACTTCATTATAAAAGTAACTTACCAAGGAAAGTAACTATTATTAACTATTAACTACACTCAAAAAAACTTTCACTTTATGTAAACAACTTATTTTGATTCAACACCATTGTATTAGGTTTCTGGTTCAAATTTAATTGCTTCATGTTAATTTGACTTAAAACAATTACTTTTTGACTTAACTTGATGTTTTCATATTAAAATAACATGTTTCAATCAAGTAAACTCAACCAGGACTCAATCAAACAAGACTTTCACAACCCATCATGCTTTGCAAAGGGGCTGATCTAGGAGTGTAAATGTTGAAATAAAGTGTTATTTTAAGCAGTTTTTAGCAACATGAGAAAATGGAGAGACTTTTTAATGTTTACTGTTCTATTATGTTGGTATTTAAAAGTTTCTGTTATGTTAATAGTTTTGGGGTTACCATCGTGGTGAAGTGTAGAACATGTGCTTGGGTTGAGGACCTGCTAACAACAATTAAAGTTGTTTTAATAATAAAAACAACTGTTTTGGGCATGCCATAAAGGGAATATACCCATCTTCTGGCTAACGCCTAACAAAAAGAGACTTTGCAGAGTGAAGATTTTGTAAAAGTTGTGAAAATGGTTCTTGAATGTGTCCAATGTGTCTTGAATGCTAAAATTAAGTTAACTTTATGTGCAAATTTTATTTCAACAAACAGAAAAATTAAGTAGTTTGTACAAAGACTAGTCTTGTTAGATCTACGTAATAAAATTATGCAAAAGAATTCATTATATTTTTTAAGTAAATCAAGCATATAATTTTTATCAGTGTATATATTACTTTAAAAAAAAAGAAAAGAAACTTGACAAAGTAAAATCAACTGCTCAACTGTTTCTTGTTGGCTACAGTGTATGCATTCCCCAGCTGGATGTTTTCCAGTTTTATATAGTGTACTGTTAAGTCCAGTATGACCTATTCTCATCTGAGTTATGATACTTCCTTCTCTTCGATTCCTGCACTCCTTCCTCACAGCTCAAATTTGATTTTGTATATTATATAACTTTATATAAATGTCTGCCTGTTTCAATGCTATACCAGTGTACCTGCCATACTGATTGCGCATATTTCCTGATGTGCGCTTTAGCTTCTGTTTTGCTTAATGGAGCTTGTTAATCAGTCTGTTTTAATTTTAGAGTTTGTTTAGCCAAAATATCCACCTTCTCATTCCCTTCCACACCAACATGAGCAGGAACCCAAATGAATTGTATTGATTTGCCCTTAACCTTTAAATTATACATCTTATGGAATATTTCATTGATTATGTCCATCCTAAAAGATGACCTGCCAGATCTTATGCTTTCCAGTGCAGAATAACTATCAGATGCAATAACTGTTTTATTTATTTATTTCTCCTCTAACCACTGCAGGGCCAATAATATTGCCAATAACTCTGTAGCATAAACTGAAGCAAGCTGCGCTGCTAAGCAAATGCTAACTCATGTATTTAAAGATTAAGCACGCAAGCTCATTGGCTACTAATACGGCAGGAACCAATCATCTGTGACCTATAGATAATGATGTGATTATGAGCAGGTTGAGTTAAAGGAACTATTAGCCTGCCCATTAGAGTTTCATGCCAGAACTTTGTATTAATATAAATGTGATTATTCAACTAATGGCTTAAATGAACAACTACTAGTTGAATAGAAAAAAACTTATTTCACATATTTTCGATCCAGCATGTCACAAAGGGCTCACATAAAATATGTTACTGATTGAATTAATACATTTATTCAACAAAGTGACACTGCACAATTTAACGTGTTAAAAATAAAACACAATGTTAAATCCCACAATGTTTTGAGATGAAACAAAACATTGGTTCTGCAGATCTGTTATGGCACATATAAACATTAAAATAATTGTTAAATGATGGTAAAAAAGCAAACAAAACAAAAAAACAGTATTGGTCATTCTTTTTTCTTTTCTTTTTTTGGTCAGTATTATCTTGACTGAAACTCTTGTGACCTGATCAACCATGATTAATGTCATTATCAGGTATAAACACAGAGCAGAGAGAAGGATATGAAAGGGAGAAGGACGAGGTGAAGAAGATCTGCACAGAAACAGATGATTCAGTTCAGGTGAGTGTTCAGAGAAAACTGGAGAGCGCTGGATTCATACATTAATATAAAATCACATTTAGGAAATCCAATAATATCTTTATGATCCGCAGTTAAACTGACTGTTTTGACAGAATGCACAGAAAACAAGGCTTTGATTATTTGCGAATATACACTGATCAGGCATAACATTATGAGCACTGACAGGTGAAGTGAATAAGACTGATTATCTCTTCATCACGGCACCTGTTAGTGGGTGGATATATTAGGCAGCAAGTGAACATTTTGTCCTCAAAGTTGATGTTAGAAGCAGGAAAAAATGGGCAAGCGTAAGGATTTGAGCGAGTTTGACAAGGGCCAAATTGTGATGGCTAGATGACTGGGTCAGAGCATCTCCAAAACTGCAACTCTTGTTCCCGGTCTGCAGTGGTCAGTATCTTTCAAAAGTGCTCCAAGGAAGGAACAGTGGTGAACCGGCAACAGGGTCATGGGCGGCCGAGGCTCATTGAAGGCTCCGATCCAACATACGAGCTCCTGTAGCTCAAATTGCTCAAGAAGTTAATGCTGGTTCTGATAGAAAGGTGTCAGAATACACAGTGCATCAGTTTGTTGTGTATGGAGCTGCATAGCTGCAGACCAGTCAGGGTGCCCATGCTGACCCCTGCCCACCGCCACCACGGGTCAGGGCTGTTTTGACAGCAAAATGGGGACCAACACAATATTAGGAAGGGTTTATGGACATGTCATTCCTGATTGTTGTAGGTTTGCCAATGACTTTCCTCATAATCTGTATTCACTATGATTAAATGATTCTAAAATGTAAAGAAGGTCAAATGAACAGCTCTGTTTAAATCAGTACTGAAAACACTGGATAAAATAAATATATTGTTTTGTCTATTTAACAGAGGGATGGTGGAGCAGGAGGAGCAGATCAACACCTACAGCAGGAAGAGAATGAAAGAGAAAAAATAAAGAATCTATTTCACAGACTTCGTCTTGATGGCAGGTGCCACAATAAACTGAGCGCTGCAGATGTTCTTCAGATAACTCCACATTCATTACAGTCCCATGAGTCTTGTGCTGAGGAGGAGCTGGTTCAAACTTTCCTACAAAAACTACTGATGATGGACTACAGAGCAAGATACATTAATGTTAAAGATACCAGTGAACAGGATCAGATACTACAAAGAGACACTGTCTCGTCTGAAGATGAGGATGATATTTTTGATTATGTTTCTTCTGTGTCAAACAAAGGAACGAGCCAGTCAGACCATGTGCACCCGATGGATGTTCAGATGGCTGTGTTTCATTGTGCTGATGGTTTCCTGAAGCAGCTGATGGTCACTAAACTGTCCCAGTGTCAGTACGCTCTGCCTCTGCTTGTTCCTGATCCAGACACACAACAGATTGAGTTTCCTCTCTGGACATTCAGACAAATCAACAAGAGCTGGAAGATGAGAAACAATGACAATGAGATCATCAGTCAAACCCAGTCAGTCTACAAGGCACAAACTCCAATGGTGTCTTTCTTCAGGTTTGGCTCTGTGTCCTCATCTAAGTCTCAGCTGATGAACAGCCTGATCAATAAGAAACACGACACGTTCTTCCACAGGAACTGCCCAGGCAGCAGCAGAACCAGAGTCCTGATGGATGGAGTGGTGGAGATCGCATGGTTCTGCCCCTCTGGGAAAAACACGGATAAATTCACAGACTGTGTTGCGTTCTGTAATCTACATGGTGATGCAGGAGACCATGAGAAACAGCTGCAGATCCTCACTGAAATGAGCTCAGTCAATGTTGTTCTTCTGCCACGAATGGACAGGAACGACAGACATGCCACAATGATCCAAAACCTGTTCAAAATCAAAAAGCCACTTATTTGTCTTTTTACTGAGGATGAATCTACTGTAACTGAGATGAAGAAAGACAAATTTAAAATAGGTTTGAAAGACAGAAATCAGTCAGATGTATCTGAAGAACTCAGAAGAACTATAAACGATTGTCTCTCAAAATCATCTTCCTCTTTCAGACTTGAAGATGTGTCCAAACACTCAGACTTCAGAGTCGATGAGGAAGATGATGAAGACTGCAGGAGAGGAAGAGCAGCAGCACAGCAGATGATGAGTTTACTGGAGAAGAAACATCTGACACAAATCAAAGACTCGTTTCTGCCTCATCAGGGGAAACTGTGGCATCAGTGGAGTCAGAAGAACAAAGAACTACATCGACCTCGGGCAGATGAGATAGAAATGGAAATAAGTAGAATACAAACAGAGATGAAGGAAATCCGTGAACAGCAGCATAAATATGGCATCAGTGAGTTCATGAAGCTCTTTTATTATCAACTGTTCTCACGTACTGAACATAAAAAGATGTTTTTCCTCAAATGGCTTCAAGTATTCTTGGATGAATACACCTTAATTGACCTTTCTTCTCTATATCATAAGTATGATGAAAAGTGGTCAACAGTAGTAAAACTGAAAAAGAACAATGATAAACCTGAAAAACTCAAAGCTGAACAAGCAGAACTTGAGAGAATATCTAAGGAACTTGAAGCTGCAACCTTTGGTCTGGAGCACATCATGAGGGAGGTTGGTCAGATCTATGAATCATGTTCATCTGTGAAGAAGAACAAGAAAGACCTGCAATTTGACTTCACTTCTCTCCCAAGTCCTGCAGCACAGATGATGATCTCTGGATTTCCACTGGAGCTGATGGATGGAGATGCTGCTCATGTTCCTGTGATCTGGATCTCTGCTGTTCTAGATGAACTCAGCCAGAAATTGGAAGACCAGAGTGTCTTTGTGCTGTCAGTTTTAGGGATTCAGAGCTCTGGGAAATCCACCATGCTGAATGCCATGTTTGGACTCCAGTTTGCCGTCAGTGCTGGCAGGTGCACCAGAGGAGCTTTCATGCAGCTGGTCAAACTGTCAGATGAGATGAAATCACAAATGAACTTTGACTATATTCTGGTTGTTGATACTGAGGGTCTTTTTGCTCTAGAACTGGCTGGAAGATCAACAAGACATCATGACAATGAACTGGCCACATTTGTTGAAGGACTTGGAAATCTGACCGTTATCAACATCTTTGGAGAAAACCCATCTGAGATGCAGGACGTTCTTCAGATTGTTGTTCAGGCCTTCCTGAGGATGAAGAAGGTCAGACTGAATCCCAGCTGTATGTTTGTGCATCAGAACGTTTCAGACATCACAGCTGGAGAGAAAAACATGGAGGGAAGGAGACGACTGCAGGAGAAACTGGATGAGATGACAAAACTCGCTGCTAAAGAGGAAGTCTATGATGCAGAATGTTTCAGTGATGTGATTAAATTTGATGTTCAAAATGATGTGAAGTATTTCGCTCAGCTCTGGGAGGGCAGCCCACCCATGGCTCCACCAAACCCAAACTACTGTGACAATATTCAAGAACTAAAGGAATCTATTATGGCTCACGCCTCAGAATCACATGGAATGATGCTGAAAGACTTAAAAGATCGTATTAAAGATCTCTGGGAGGCTTTACTGAATGAACGATTTGTCTTCAGCTTCAGAAATTCTCTGGAGATTTCAGCTTACAGGAAACTGGAGACCCAATACAGCAAGTGGTCCTGGAGTCTTCGCAGTGCCATGATGGAAACTGAGAAAAAACTACACAACAAAATAGAAAATGAAACAATTCACGAGGTTGAGGAATCTTACCTTCAAAGAGAACTGAAGAAGACAAGTGAAGAAGTGAAAAAATCAATGTCTGAATTCTTTGAGAAAGACAGTGATAAAGATACAATGATTCAATGGAAAACATCTTTTGAAATCAAAATCAAAGAGCTTCAGGAAAACATTGTGAGAGAAACAAAGAGGAAATTGAATGAGATTCTTCAGCAGCGAGACCTGAAGAAAAAGATTGATGCTCAGAGGAAACATCATGAAAACACTCTCTATGAAAAGAGCAAAGAACTCGCCTTAAAACTCAAAGGTAAAAGAAATGATGAAGAAACACTGAAGAAAGAGTTTGATTTGTTCTGGGAACAGAGTGTGAAGAAGATCATCACAGACACTCCTCCAATCAGAGACATTGATGTAATGAGAGATGTAAGAGGGATCCTCAATGACGTCTATGGAAGTGTTCCTGTAGACCACTGGAAGAGCAGGGATATTTTCAATGTGCAAAGATATTCAGATTATGTACAGGTTAAAAAATCCAGTGGATTAATAGAAAAAGGTAAAGATACCATCAAAGGGATGTTTGGTTATGGTCCTCTATCTAAAGAGAATGAAGCCCAAATCAGATCATTAGTCACAGATGTTGCTCAGCAGTCAGACACAACGGTTCAGTCATTTAACATTTCAAAGATGGGCTACAACAAAAGCTTCATTCAACAACTCATAGATTACATCAAAGCAAGAGTAACTGAACATGAGGATGGACGAGTGAAATATGTGTTCAAGAATGAATTCTTCATGGATTTGGTTATTTCTGTCTGTAAGAGAGCAAACAAGATGATCACTGACCAACACAGACTGTTCAGAGACGCCAATGATCCTGAAATATATGTTAAGAGGAAGAGAGAACAGTACTATCGTATTTTCCAGAAGTACTGTCATGGAGCAACATCAACTGCTATTTATGGGGAGATCATCTGTCAGAAACTGAAAGAGCCTGTTGAGCAGAGTGTCTACATGGAGACAGCCAGAGGTTTAGCAGATGAAATTAGATCAAACTGTCCATCACTGAATGGAAACAGATCAAATCTGGAGAAACACATCCTGAAGACACTGGCAAAAGAGGAGGATTTTGACAAATACATGAACTACATTCGTAAACCCAGAGATTACTTCAAGAGCTTCATCAGTGATGAAGTCAGGCGGTACATCACTGATAAGTTCAGAGTCAGTGTTTTACCCAAGATGAAGGAGAACACAGAACTCCTGCAGCAGAAGATCATGAAAGCAGCACATGAATCCACTGAACATGTTCAAGTGAAGCGAGGAGATGTTGGTTTGTGGTTGAAGAGTTTCACAGAGCAGCTCTCAGATGAGCTGATCTTCTCTGAAAAAGACCTCAGTGGAGTCAAACATGATGATGTTGATGATTTCAAACTCCTAGAAAATGTGATAAGACAAGAACTTCCTGCTGTAATGTCTGACATCAGCAGTAGATTCAAAACATCTGATGGCAGATTTCCAGTAAAGCTGCACAATAAGTTCAGGCCAGATGAGCTTCTGATTGATCACTTCTGTCAGTGCTGTTGGGTTCAGTGTCCGTTCTGTGGAGCCATCTGCACCAACACCATAGAAAACCATGATGAAGATCACAGTGTTCCTTTCCACAGAGTGGATGGACTCAATGGATGGAATTACTATCAAACAGAGAATCTCTGTGCAGATTTTTGTACAACTTCAGTGACAACTCGTAAACGTTTTCGTGTGTCAGATGAATGGTTCCCATGCAATGATTACAGAAAAGCAGGAGGAGTTTATGCTAAGTGGAGCATCACCCCTGACCTCTCTGAGCTGCCCTACTGGAAGTGGTTTGTGTGCAGATTCCAGAAAGATCTGGAAACACATTATAATCAAACATTCCAGGGTCATGGTGAGATTCCAGAGGAATGGAGAAAGCACAGAAAAGAAGATGCTATTCAGAGTTTGGAACACTTTTAATAATTATCTGACATATAAGAACAAATAAGGAATAACCCCCCTTTTAAACCACTTATTGGCAGAACAATCTAAAATATAAACAGTTGCCCTCTACATAAATAGTCTCTGAAGCAGCGTCTGAAATCGAACACTTGTTCACACATTTTATTGTCTTATTTTTAGAGCTGTTTTACACTTGTTTGAATTTTGTTGTATCATTGATCATTACCTGGTGGATGGAACATAGCGCACTCTAGAAGTGATAGTGAACAGTTCAGACAGAGTAAATATGCTTTCCATTGGGGCGATTGAAATCTTGGTTTGCGTCAGTGTCACGTGAACAAACACAGCATACACAGTGTGCTGTGTATTTCAATTCAATACAGAATTCTGTATTTTAAAGCACATAAAACATCACAAATGCTTAGACAGCCTCAAGTTTTTCAAACTACAAAAGCTTCACCTTTACTAAAAATCATCACTGTTTATTTCTGTAGTAAGAATTTCATAAAATGAGGCTATCACAAGCTGTCAAATGCATTTTTTTGTGATGTAAAAAAAATGCTACTGGTTTCGATATGCCCTGTTCTGACTTCCTCTTTCAGTCAGAAATGAGTAAAAGCTTTGAGTAAAACTGTGCTTATCAAGCCACTTCACAGTAATTTTAAGTGGAAAAAACAGCAAAGCATTTTATTGATTGAGCAAAAATATAAGGCAAGGCAAGTTTAATTACATAGCACATTTTATACACAATGGTAAAAAAATAAGTGCTTTACATAGAAAAGGAGTTAAAATAATCATAAAATAATTGTAACATATACATAAGAAATAAAAATATCATGGCTGGGAAATAAAAATAATAATCATATTTAACTAAAGCCTGAATCACTAAGTTGGACATCAAGAGAAAAAAATTAAAAAATGGATGAAAAAACAAAAAAAGAATTAATAGTTAGTATAAAGATTATACACAGATCAAATAAATGAATCAGTTATTAAACATTTAAGCATCTGTTATCGAATACCTAAACCATTATCTGCATCGATAACAAATATATCATCAGCATGCACTTATTTACTTATACAGTATACTACTTAATTATATAAGCTTGTTTCCACCACTGAATAAAATAATAATTTTCTTAAAATGGCAAGACATAAACTCACAATTGCAAAAAATAAAATAAAAATAATAATAATAATAAATAAAGAATTGTGAGATAAAAAGCTGCAAATACCTTTTTATTTTATTCCATGATGGAAACATTTTTCCTTTATTACATGGCTTTCTGAAACTCTGCTTGGTTAATTGTGCAGTTTATCTTTCTGACATTTCTGAATAATAACTACAGTAAGTAACTGTTATCTGATTGCTATCTGTTGAGTCATAATAATTCCTATTGCATGTATCACTCTGAAATCTCTACAAGTACAGTAATAAAATACATTTAATCTCAAATGTTTCACTTCCCTTGATTTATTTGCTTTATATGCTGTATTTAAAATGTTTTATTGTATTATAACATTTAAATCAACAACATAAAATAATAGAGTGAGAAAAGGAGCTTATGATTTATATCTACATCCCGAATTTGTCTTATCACATCTTCTACGTTTAAATCATCAACATCATCATGTTTCACCCCACTGAGGTATATTTAGTTCCCACTTATAGTACAGTTGAACTCATAATGTACTACAAGTGGTAACTAAATACATTTTTTTAAATACAGAGATATTAAAGTACACACTAAATCAAAATTGACCTTATTTACTTTGCATATTACTAGTCTTGTGGTGAACAATTAATCCATGCAAGATAAAACACAGAAAAAAAATCGTCGTGGTAATCTTTTATCAAAATCTGAAAAGTTACTTCCGGTCTGGAATGGCATTCCTTCTCAGATAACGTCAGTTTGACGGCTTGGGTTGAAAACACGTAAACCACTCCCCTCCAGCCGTTAGTCTGCTATGAGCAAGAGATGGAGAGGAGGAGCGCTAAAGTAAAACTCTGCCCTCTATTCAATATTCCGTTTCACTTGGAAATACGTCACAACACTGGAGAAAAGTTATTTGCAACTTTCGGTTCACGTGGACTTTAAAAGCACATATTTCATGGTGTCTCAAAATAGCACAGTTGAGTACACTTAGATGTTCTTAATATTATCTTAAGAAGAACTAAAGAAGAATTTTTAGTAGTACAAAATTAGTGTGCGAAAATAGAGCACTTTAAATGTTTTTACTACCTGCACGCAATCACCTCATCAGTAAACCCACACATAAAAGACACTCACACACAGTCACTCACCGTCCGATCTCGTTCGCAACAAGGACTATTCTGGAATGCTTACCTTAAGGACTTCCATTGTTACTTACCTGTCTCCAGCGATCCCAAGTTACCTCATGTCTCCTTTGGGTGTGTGAGTGTTACCTGTCTCCAGCTTCTCAACTGCTCTAGCGATCTTCACCGATATCCACCCTGCAATTCACAAAAGGACAGTATCATTATTCATTCATCTATCACTCTGAATTACTGCACCATTACTTACCTGTGTTCGACTATACCTTGCTTGTGTCAATAAATACCTGAACTGTGATCTTCTGTCTCCGAGCCATCTGTACTGTAACAGTATTGTCTTATACATGTTTTATTTTACCAGTTGTGGAATCCAACGTAGTTGGAAAGCCTACTTTGAGTATTTCCATTTTATGCATTTTATCCATTTTATTTTTCTCCATATAGTAGGACTTCACTGGGGTTCAACGGGTTGAAGGTCCAAATGTCAGTTTCAGTGCAGCTTCAAAGAGCTCTACATGATCCCAGACGAGGAAAAAGAGTCTTATCTAGAGAAACAATCTGACATTTTCGAAAAAAATAAAACACAAAAATATCACCTTGAACGTACTTCCAGTTTCCGCACTCTTCAAAAAGCTTACGCTGTATGTCCTACACCTTTCCTATTCTACTTACTTTCAGCTTTTAGGAGCATTACCGCCACCTACTAGACTGGAGTGTGGATCAGAAGATTGGCAGATTGCTAAAATAAAAATTAAAAAAAAAAAACAAAAAAAACAAAACTATATTCTCTATTAGTCCTGTCTCCTTCAGATATTTAATAAGATGTTGGGATATTTCCCATGCTTTATCCCCAAGGAGATTCTCTACTGTGAACTTGAGTTTAACTTTTATCTACAACTTCTGCTAATTTCTTCCTCTCCACCACATATCCCCTACACTCGATCAGCACATGTTGTACTGTCTCTGCACCATTACATCTTGTGCATTGTCCCGTTGGGTGTTTACCTATTTTGTAAAGTGAATAATTAAGCCCTGTATGTCCTATTCTTAGACGGGTAATGACTGTCTCTGTCTTTCGGCTCCTGCCCAACTTTTTCCTCAAACCAACATTTTTTTGTATATTATAGAGATGTCTACCAGTTTCATTTAACTCCTAATATTCTTGCCATTTATTTTGCATTTGTTCTTTAATGAATGCTTTACCTTCAGCTTTACTTAATGGGATTTGCATGTCAACTGACCTTACTTTGAGCACTTGTTTTGCCATTAAATCTACATCTTCATTTCCCTCTACCCCTACATGAGCAGGAACCCAAATAAAGCAGACAGTCAATCCCTTTTGGAACATTCTATACAGATATTGATGAATATTATATATCAAATCTAGCCTACATGACGTCACAGATTTGATACTGGTGAGTGCGGCCCAACTGTCTGATGCAATGACTACCTTGCCTTCATTGTTTTCTTCTACCTATTGTAACGCTATCAGAATGGCTATAAGTTCAACTGTCTACACAGAGAGATGATCTGGGGTTCTTTTCTTCATGCTTATTTTGTTAGCTGGGATGTACATGGCAGCTCCTGTTCTCTGGGTCTTTAGATCCATCAGTAAACACAATGAGCTTATCTGTATAATATTGCTCTATGTATCTTTCTGCTATTCTTCCTGTGTTTGTTTGTTTGCATTCCCTTTTAATTTGTTGTTGTATATTTAAGTCAATTAATGGATCTATAAATAACCATGGAGTAGGACAATATTTTATGTTGCACAGGCCAATGCTTTCTGCTTTAGCATCCCCCACCTATCCAAAATGTAAACAGTTGCTTTCATTGTGTTCCCAACATTCCCCTAAGATAGCTTTAGTTGGGTGAGAACAATAGTGTCCCTGAAGATTAACCCAGTATGTTAACATTATTTTTGTTCTTCTTATCCTTAATGGTTGTTCCCCCATTTCCACTTGTATAGCAGCTACTGGGGATGTCTTAAATGCTCCACTACACGTCCTTAATGCTTGTGCCTGTTCCATATCTATTTTTTTAGATGACACTTTGCTGCTGACATATACGCTATACATCCATAATCCATTGTAGATCTCATCAAAACCTGATATATCTTTAGCAGTGAAGTTGTAGTGGCTCCCCAGTCCCTTCCTGACAAACATCTCAAAAAGTTATTGTTTTTTTTTGCATTTGTTTTTGACCTTATCAGTGTGCTGTTTCCAAGTCAGCTTCTCATCAAACCATATTCCCAAAAATCTTACAACCTTGACCTGCTCTAGTATTTGGTCATATAATTTTAATGACCCTTCCTTATGCTTCCTTAAAAAAAACATATCACCTTTGTCTTTGCAACAGACACTTTAAAACCCCATTTATTTGCCCACTGTTCCACCTCATTAATTTCTGCCTGCATTTTGTTCTGTATGAATTTCAAATTTCGTCCTCTTATCCATAGAGCCCCATCATCTGCGTATAAAGACTTCCCAATATTTTTTTCAACCTTTTCAAATATATCATTAATCATGATATTAAATAGCACTGGGCTACACACACTGCCTTGTGGTGTACCATTTTCAACTTTATACATTTTTGAATATTCTGTGCCCACCCTGACTTCTATTGCCCGGTCAAATAAAAAGTCCAATACCCAGTTGTATAGTTTACCACCAACACCTAACTTATTTAATTTAATAAGTAGCCCTTCCTTCCACAACATATCATATGCTTTTTCAATATCACAGAAAACAGCTACCACTACCTCCCCATTGTCTGAGCTTTTTTAATTTCAGACTCCAGGCATAAACAAGAGTCCATTGTATTTCTCCCTTTACGAACCCCACTTTGATATGGTGAATATAAATTTCTGCTTTCTAAAAAGAATGTTAATCTATCGGTCACCATACGTTCCATGGTTTTCCCTAACTGTGATGTAAGTGCTATTGGCCTATAACTTGAAGGGTCTGATGGATCTTTCCCAGGTTTTACTATTGGTATTATTATTGATTGTTTCCATGCTTTTGGTATTTTGCCTGCTTCCCATATCTTATTAAACAATCTTAAAACTACATTAAGTGCAATATTTTCCAAGTGTGCTAACATACTGTAACAGATACTGTCCTTCCCCGGAGATGACTGCCGTGTCTTTGATATAGCCCTTTTTAACTCAAATAAACTAAATGGTGCATCTAAATCATCTGTTATTGTGCTCTTTTGTATATTAATCCCTGGATTCAGAGCAAGAGTGTTGTTTCTGCACTGTCTGGCTCTGATCGATAAATTATCTGAGCTATGTACTTTAATTAATGCTTCTGCTAACATTTCTACTTTATCTACATTACTAACTGCTGTTTTATTGCCACTTATTAATACTGGCATTATATAGTTCCTTCTGATTCCACTCATCTTTCTAATCATTCCCCATATCTCAGTCAATGATGTCTCTCTTCCAATCTTAGTACAGTATTCCTGCCAATATTTACGTTTTGTTATTCTTATTGTCTTTCGAACTATAGCCTGAGATCTTTTATAATGGATTAATGTCTCTAGTGAATGATGTTTTTTTAACTGCCTGAATGCCCTGTTTCTTCTTTTAATAGCATAGTTACAATTTACATCCCATAATGGTACATTCCTTTTCTCTCTGCTCCCTGTACTCCTTGGTATTGTTTCCTCTGCTGTCTTTATAAAAATTTCCACCATTTTTTTATTAAATTCATCCACATCTGACAAATCCTCTATGTCTAAACTCTCACATTTATTTTTACATAATATTTGAAATGTTTCCCAGTTTGCTCTATCTAATTTCCATCTCGGTATTCTTGGGTCTTCCTCATGATAAACGTCTATTCCAATCTTGGCTATTATAGGATAGTGATCACTACCTACTGATGTTTTATTTAGCACCTCCCATCTGACGATACCTGCTATTTCCTGCGATACTAATGTTAAGTCAATTACACTTTCTGTATTTTGACCACTGTTATATCTGGTGCCACTTCCACCATTCATACATACTAATACCTTTTCTACAATAAATTCTTCTATAATTAATCCATTAGCGTCTGTCTTTTTACTTCCCCATAGTGCACTATGTGCATTAAAATCACCGCACCATATCACTTTATCCCATGTCTGCCCACCCACAGTATTTATCTATAGTTAATCTATTACAAGGGTTATAATAATTAATTATTGTTATCTCACCTTTCCCCGTCCAGATTTTTACTGCTATTACTGCATGCTCTTTTTCTATCCTCACCTGACTAAACCTTGTCCCATTCAACACAAATGTTGCTACCCCACCACCTTTTCCATTCACCCTATCATTTCTGATTGCTGTGTACCCCTGTTTCACAAAGTCCCACTGTGGTTTTAGCCATGTCTCCTGTATGCATATAATATTGGGTTTATCTTGTATGTTTGAAAGATATTTTTTTTAAATTCTTGTCCATTAGAAATTAGACTCCTTGCATTCCATTGCAGTATAGTTAAGATCATGAAGAGCCACCACCCCATGATAGTGCTTGTGTGCTTGTTATTCCTCCATTTAATATTTCTTCTACCTCCTCCCATACTAACCCCTTAATTCCTAAGTACTTTTCTGCTGCTTTAACTATTATTTTGATTTTTTCTGTTCTCTTTTCTGTTTGTGCAGAGCAGTTTATCACCTCAACCATGAATAGAACAAACTCATTTCTCCCTACTATCAGAGTATCTTCTTTGATTTTGCCACATCCCTCACATGGTCTTGACTTGCTACTCTCTGCACTTACCTGTTTAGTGATTTTCTTGTCTGGTTGCCCACCTACTCTCTTTACTGCTCTCAGCGTATGTGATCCCGTCAGATGATTTAATTCGTTGTACCTCTACAGCTCTCTTACTGGCCTTACACCCTCTGTTTGCAGAGCTGTGCTCCCCTCCACAGTTACAACATTTTAGCTTAGCTCCATCCGCACACTTCCCATACTCATGTTCACCAGCGCACCTTCCACATCTTTGCTTTTACACACAGCTGCTACATGTCCATATTTTTGACATTTAAAGCACCTCAAAGGCGGTGGATTATAAGGTCTGACCTCATAGCACATATATCCTATATATACTTTAGATGGCATTGCTTCCTTGGAACGGATAAGCTGTCACATTACGGATAAGCTGTCACATTTTTCACCATTACGTGATGTTTTCAATCATTTTGCCTCTGCTACCGATGCTCCTTCCACATTATCCTTTACTTGTTCATCTGACATATTTGTGGGTATTCCCAAAATTACTCCTCGAACTTTACTATTCTTGATCAATGATCCTTGCACTCGCTTACCCTCAATCTTATTAAGACGAATCGCCTTCCCTTGTTCTTCAACATCCCTGCAAAAAATCATCAGTGCTCCATTCCTCAATATTCTTGCACCTATCACATTTCCAACCAATTTGTTTATGGCTTTGGTTAAACTAACCGGGTTCCACTCACCAAATGATGCTCCCTCCTGAATCACATTTTGTACTCCTCGTTTTTACTTGCTGTTGTGGCTAGAATTTGTTCATTATCGGTTTCTTCTGAATAAGAATTTATATTTTTCTGATTTCGTTTTTTTACGTTTTCTATTGCTATTTGCCTTTTCCACAGTTTTCCATACTTCATTTCTCCCGCCACCTACTTCCATTCCTAATTCACTTCCTGATCCGTCACTTCCCTCTGCCATCCTCTGTCCATTCACAGTCCAGTCGTTCCTACTCCGCAGTTGCTGAGAACAGCCATCGTTTTCCACCCGTCGCTTCTCAGCCAGGTGCAGGGAATCCGTGAACAGCAGGAGGGTAATGAGGAAGTGAGTGCAGGTAGGGAGAATGATGGGAGATGGAGTCATATATTTATTGTCCAACATTCCCAATTTTTCTGATGCATGTCCTTAATTTAATTCCATATGTTGGTAATAATTCAGTGTTTATAAGCCTTTTAAAGAATTTGAACCCAAACTGACTGAGTTTCTAGAGAGCAAATGTTTGAGAAAAAAGTGGAAGACTTAAACACAAAGTGTGTAAAATAAACTGTAAAAAGGATTTGATGATCAGTAGTGATAGTATTTTATTCTGTGTTGTCATCATTCAGGTTGGATTTCAGCTTTAATGTACGTTTGTTTTTTAACAAAGCAGCTGATATTGCCATAGAAATTAGTGGACTGACACTCGCTTTCACCCCAAAATGGTGGAAGCATATGTGGTGGTTACAAAAATAAAAACATTTTTTGACATTGAATATGTTTTTTTAATAATGTATTTTACATTATATATATTATTTTTGTCTGACGATCGATCACTGATCATTTGATTACTTTTGCCTTGAAAGCGTTCACCTGAGGGGGGAGGGGGGCGCGCTGCTCAAATAATACACAGACTGATGTGAAGCAGCAGCAGCTCCGTGTGTCGTGTGATTAATAGGGATGTAACGATATCAAAATCTCACGGTACGATACAATTTCGATATTGACCTCACGGTACGATATTTATTGCGATATTGTGGAAAAGCTCACGGTATTGTTAAATAGCTCACGATAGTGTTTGTGATGATAATAGCGAAAAAATACTGACATTTATTCTGCTTTTGCCAGTCAACAGGCAATTTATTGTTGTATTTATGGATCCATGACAACATAAAACGCTGATCACATAGTGCTTTTAAAGTGCAAGTTGTAGTCAGGAACATCAATATTCTGTATAGTAATATTTGGTTGCATAACTGATTCTTCTGTGCAATGTTCAAGTTAAGAAGCAACTAGAACAATTGTAAACAATAGGGAATTCCCTTTAAGTGCAAATAAAGATCAAGTTAAGTCAGGTTTAAATGTGCAAGGCAAATAAAAGCAACCTTTTAAAACTGGTATTTAGAAACATAACTCAAAACTTAAATAATAGTCAGTCAAAAAGCCTTTTAAAAAAACACTGACCTATCATTTAGCTTATGTTCACGTTTTTCATCAGAAATATCAAAATATATCAAAATATAGAAAAAAAAAACAGTAAAAAAAATCCTTAAACAGTCTGGCAAAAAGCCTTCTGAAAAACACTGAACTATCCTTTAGCTAATGTTCAAGTTTTTCTTTAGAAAGATCAAAAGATCTACATTGCAAGGGAGAAGAAGAGACCTCTGGGCATTTACAATATCCCCTGCTGTTGAAAATACCCTTTCACTGGGCACCGAGGTAGCGGGTATGGTAGGTCTTTGCTAATGAAGACAGAATAGGATACCGCCCTGCATTGTCTCTCCACCACTTAAGAGGGCAAGCAGACAGAGAAACTAATGCTTCTTTGCAGTAAGAGTCAATTTCTGCCTGAATTCCACCTGTGACTTGATTACTGCTAAAAGAAGAGCCAAGGAGGTCCTCAAGGGCATGCTTCTTAAGAGGAGGCACAAAGCTCGCACTGCTGTCGTCCAGATCTGCTGGATGTGGGCTCCTGGGCAGCACATCTTGGTCCTGGTTCATAAATGATAAAAAGACATTATATTAGCATTTTGTTACATTTTATTGTATTTCTCTCAATTTTCTATATGGCACAGCGTTAACATTTTTTACCTGTTGTTGCATCTGTGATGCTTTTCTTTCAAAGACGTCCTCTCTCTCTCCACTGCCTAGATGTTGCAAGGTCCGAAAGCATGGATCAAAAGCACTGCTCTCCTGCATAAACTTTTCATCCTCTCCTTGGTATCTGTCAGTAAGATCCTTCAGAATGGCTACCTTCATCAGAGCAATGGCATTTGAGTCGTGATTATCTGTGGCCATGCTGTCTTGAATCATTTGTTTTAGTGGTGAAATGAGAGATATTGTTGGTTGCAACTCATCACAGAGAACAGTTGTGGCCTTTTTTATTGGTAAAAGAATCTTCACAAGATCCTCTGCATTTGCAATGTCAGATGCGTCCAAAGTGTCAATTTCACGTGACTTGTGTCTCAGTTCATCACTCAGTAGGGCTGCAGCAACAGCTTGTTGCTGTTCAAGGTAGCGCTCCACCATGTCCAGAGAGCTATTCCATCTTGTCACTACATCAATAATGAGTTTATGTACAGGGAGATTGAGTAGTTTTTGTTTGGTGGTCAGCACGGCTGTGGCTGTAGAACTGCGGTGAAAAAAACTAGCTACACGTCTGACTCTACCAAGGAGGCGGCTCACTGCGTTGACCTTTAAACCTGCTTGGGAGGCCAGGTTTAGTGTGTGCGCAAAGCACCGTATGTGAGGGGACAGTTCGGCTTCCTTTACTGCTACTCGCATGTTGCTTGCGTTGTCAGTAACAACAGCGATCCTTGTTCCAATCTTGTCCAGCCCCCACTCTTTGACTGCAGATTTAAGGACTTCGGCTATGTTTACGCCAGTGTGTGATTCGCTAAGCTGTCTAGTTTGTAAAACGTAACTCTGCATTTCCCATTCACTCGTCAAAACATGTGCCGTAATAGTGATGTAACTGTGAGTCGCTCTGGAAGTCCACCCATCAGTGGTAATAGCAATGCACTCAGACTGTTTAAGGTTCAACATGACACGTTCTTTTGTCTCACGGTAAAGAGCAGGGAACACAGTTTGACTAAAATGAGCCCACGACGGCATTTGATACTTCGGCTCAAGCTTGGCCACTAACCTTTTAAATCCTTTGCCATCTACTGCAGAAAAGGGACGTAAATCACACGCTATGTATTCCGCGATGTACCTCGTGATTTCTTGAGCCCTTGCGCTGTTGTGTGGCATAGTTGTTGAAAATGCCTTTTTTTTTGACCGGACAGGACTTTCTTTGTGAGAGAATCTGCAAACTTTTCGGGATGATGGGTCGTCAGATGACTTTGCATGTTGCTTGTGTTTCCTGTGTTGTATCGCAGCTTACTGTGGCAGTGCTTGCACATAGTCCATTGTCTGTCCACCACCTTCTCTCCTTTTGCGTTTTTTGACACGGCGAAACCAAAATGTTTCCAGACATCTGATTTAAAAGCTGCAGGGGCTGGCACAATCTCATCTTCGGTTTTGTTGTTTTCATCCTTACAAGTATCGCTGTCGGCCATGCTGGCTTGCTGTGAGCTTGTGTGGACAGTGTGCAGCGTGCAATCCTATTGGCTTAACAACGGTTGTTGTGACGACACAGCGCAAAGGATCATGGTCTATGTAGTTAACAATGATTTGTTCCGCGGGACTGTTTATCACGTAATCCAATCTTGGTTTTGATCCGGATCAAACCTTTAGTTTGGGTTTTTCAGAACTTTTTTGTAGGATTTGGATCACTTTGATCCAAAAAAACAGGATTATCCTGATCCCAACAGGGGGTAGGATTTCAAGGTGGATTCCAGGAGGAAAATGTAGTAAAACTTTAAAACTAGTCAAAAAATACAACATTTTTTATCATGTAATATACATACACATTTTTATCTTGCTCTTGATTAGTTTAACTGTTAAAGTAATAAATTAAATGCAGACATTAGTCTACATATTTAACCTTTTGGTAACCTACTCTAAAGTAAAAAAGAAATTTTGGTGCCATAAAACAATCCCTAAACAGCTGTAAATATCCAACAAAAATATATTTAATTCAAAACCCATATTCTTTCTATCAACATGTCCCTTTAGGGCCTCCGTAGAGCACTGGAAATCCAGATTTGGTGATCCTGAAAAGTTCCTATCCGGATCAGATTGATCCAATCCGATGTTGCTTTAAAAAATTGGCTCCAAAAGTAAGATGGATTACGTGATCACGGATCGCAAAAAACAGATTACTAAATCCGGATCAATTTTATCCGGATTAAACCTTTTGAAAAACCGGGCCCAGGAGTGCTGCAGGATTCCAGCCAGCTAAGGACATTACTCAGGGTTGCCAACTCTCACGCATCTGGCGTGACACTCACGCTTTCAGCATCAATCTCACGCTCTCAGAAATGTCACGCCAAAATCCATTTTTCTCCCCTCTCAATCCGTTACTTTCTGACCACAGCGTATTAATGACAGAGAGGAGTTTAAGGCCCACAGCTGTTACATCTCCCTACAACGTTCTCACTGCAGTATTCTCTGATCGTTGATTGGCTGAAAACCTTGCACCTGATACGTCAGTTGTGTGTGAGAAGTTCAGAGAGAGTTCGGAGTCGGAGTGTGAAAGTTTGGAAGACAATCAAGGTAAGCAAATAATAAAATGGTGAGCCTTGTCACTACAGACGTAGCCTTGCCTAATCAGTCTGTGTGCCGAGACTAAGTTACAGACTTCAACTATAGTTGCAAATGTTGTCTGACGTGCGTTATGATGTGGGCTAGCTAAATTGCTCAATAAAAATAGTCTCATGTAGGGTCCGAAATTAACACCCGCCAAGCGCCAAATGGGGGTAGATTTTCCGTTTGGCGAGCAAATCTCAAAAGGTTATCCGCCACACTGGTGGGTTAATGTTCATACCAAAATATGAAATTTTCAGCGCACACGAGCAGAGAGAGAGAGAGAGAGAGAGAGAGAGAGAGAGCGAGTGAGCCCCGGCCGCGCGCGCGCACTCAATATACAGAGCGGCCAAAGCGTCAAGCTTCCCCGTACTTTTTGACAAGCGTCTTTGACAAAGCGGCCAGAGCTTCTTTGCAGCTCAAGTCGGCGGCTGTGTGCACGTACAGTTAACGCTCTATTTGTTGAGGGCGCTGAGGAAAAAGGATATGTGAAGCTCCTGCCACTGGAAGAAGCGGTCGCCGCCCATTTGTGGCCGCGCACCCATCAAAGCCGCGCAGAACGTCTTCAGCACTCCCGGATCGTGCACACTCCGCCGCTGGACAGGCTGCTTCTGCTTTACACACCATGGCCGTTATTTTCTCGAGAAAAGGAGTTTTCTCATAGCGTTTGCAACGTAACACTCGTTCCCTTATCTCTCAGGGAACCGAGGTTACGTAAGTAACCGAGTACGTTATATACGTTTTGTTATATAACAACCGATATGACAACTTTAGCACATTTATCAGCTATACATTCATTCAGTGTTTTCCATTAATGACCCTCTGCTGCCGCCACCGTTTCATAATGAACTGAAAATTTAAAACATACTACGTTTGCCAATGAACTAAAATCGAAACTGTGATATGGCTTTGTGCCTTTATAAACCAGCAAAAGACAGTGATTAAGTATATACAGTCTGTCTGTGCTGCATGTTTTAAAGAGAAGTGAGCGCATTTGCGCACGCGATCAGCTGGTGATCAAAATAAAAGCTCAAGGATATATCTTTTAAAAAGAAATGAGTACAAAAGTATTGTAAAAAAAAATGTTTGAACCCTTTTTAATGTCCAGGTACAAGTCAATGCTGTTTCTTTGTTCAGTTTGCACACTGTACATGGGTTGAAGCTCTTAATTTTGAGTTTCCAGAGTGCACAGATTGATGCATTTAACCTTAAAATGTACAACATTTTCTTCCGGGGGGGCATTCCCCCGGACCCCCCTAGCGGAGGTACATCCAACAAAGTTTTACAAATTACAGTGTCAAATAATGTACATTTTCTGAACAAGCATA